>NW_020837955.1:32526544-32803372 GCF_003676395.1 Aethalodelphis obliquidens | reverse complement strand
GGGGGGGGGGGGAGGTTATGCACCAATTAAGTATTGGCTCTTTTTTAAATGTCATGTGTACTGATGACAATCCCTCAACTAAATCAACATCCTATATTGACCAACTCATTTGCCAGAAACAAGAAATTCCTGTGCTGACCCTCAATCTCCATTCCACACACACCCTTACACACACACCCTTACACACACACCCTTACACACACCCTTACACACACCATATATAAATTGTACTTTGCTGTTCACCAGGTTGCCTATAAACTGCCCTTTTCCCATTTTTCATGACCACGTCTACCTGGTGTGCTGGGTTGTGTGTGCGCTGCAGATTCTAAAGGCAGAGAGGCTGGAGGGCAGGGTGGCCACAGGGAGAGGGGAGATGGCGGGGGGAGGCATTTTACATGAAGATATGAAGGTTTTCATAAAATAAAATGCAGTGCTTAATTCCCTCTATTTGTGTTGCTGGGTATTTAAATGGCTTCTTCCCCATCTTAGTACCACCCCACAAATAGGCAAAGATTCTATGGAGTTATAACACAGAGAGAAAACTGCACCAGTCCTAAGTATACAATGATGGTGTTTTACACCGGTGTACACTCATGTGGCCATCACTCAGATTATGCCTTAGAACAGTTTCAGTCCAAAAGTGGTTTCTTTGGGCCTCTTCCTAGTCAATATTCCCACCCAAAACACCATTGCAACATCTATCACAACTATCTACCACTATAAATTGGTTTTGAAATGACAAGACATTCAATATCCTAGAGAGAGAGGCAACCAAAATAAATAAATTAATTAATAATAAGAGTAATATAAACCATTTATTGATCATTTACTATGTGTAGGCACTGTGTCAAGCACTTCATTTTACCATCATAGTTTGTCTTCATATCAACACTATGAGGAAAGTATTATCCCCATTTAATAGATGAGGAAATTTCAGCTCAGAGAAATTATGGAATTTACCCAAGGTCACACAACTAGTAGGAGATAGAACCAAGGTTTGAACATGGGTTTATTTCTCCAACACTTTAGCTCAAAGCTAGTGTGCTGTATCATCAAGAAGGATCAGACTGGCTGGAGTTCAGATGGATATCAAATAATATTCTATTAAGTCACAGGCCTGAAATAGTAAATGTTATTTTCAGATTTGAGGTTAGATATTAGGTTGAACCATATGAAATTATTAATATATGACTGTTTTTGATCTGCAAAATGGTAATTTCATATGATTTAACCTCATTCCTTAACGAAAAACATATTTCATCAAAATATATCACTAGCCTCAATGAACTAAAATGCTCGATTAACTTGAATTATTGCTATTCGTTCATTTATTTATTCATTTAATAAATATATTTGACTTCTGTATATCAGGCATTGTGAGAGGTACGGGGAATACAAAAGTAAATGAAACTGTTTATAATCTTGTATATCCACTTTTAACAAACAGGTCAAGTACAGATGAATGGATAAAGAAGATGTGGTACATATATACAAAGGAATACTACTCAGACATAAAAAGAATGAAATAATGCCATTTGCAGCAATATGGATACAACTAGAGATGATCATACTAAGTGAAGTAAGTCAGAGAGAGAAAGACAAATAACCATATGATATCCTTTATATGTGGAATCTAAAATAGGGCACAAATGAACTTATCTACAAAACAGAAACGGACTCACAAACATAGAGAACAGACTTGTTGTTGCCAAGGGGGTGGGGGAGGGAGAGGGATGGACTGGGAGTTTGGGGTTGGTAAATGCAAACTATTACATTTAGAATGGATAAACAACAAGGTCCTACTGTATAGCACAGGGAACTATATCCAATCTCCTGGGATAAACCATGATAGAAAAGAATATAAAAAAAAGAATGTATGTATGTGTATAACAGTCACTTTGCTGTAGAGCAGAGTTGGGCACAACATTGTAAATCAACTAAACTTCAATAAAAAAAAATAGACAGGTCAAGTGGAAAAGAACACCTTTGTGAATCAGAAATTTGTTCCTAAAAACAAAATCCCCTTTTCCCTTTTTCAAAATCCCCCTTCTTCAAAATCCCCAAGACTGGCTTAATTTTTGTAATGGTCGACAATCTCAACTGTCAGAGACCGAAGCTGTGATGTTTGCTGCTCTGTACTTTTAAGGTTAGAAAAGTGATTAATACATTTTCTAAACATTTGTCACAGAAGTTCTTCAACAAAAGTACCCCACAAGGTGAACCTTCTGTTTATTTAGGGTTTTGTTAATAGTATAAACAGTAACTCAGTGTTTTTTCAAAAAGTGCCAGAGTCCTTATCCCCAAGTAATCGGATGCTACTTTGCATATGATTTACATGTTGTTAATTTAATACTCAGATTAACTGAAACTAGTTTTCCCTACCTAACCACCTACCTTGTACTCTTTGCTCTTTCTGTTTCTAGTATTCTCACTCAGATTGAGGAAAAAAGTGTGAATCAGGATACTTTCGGGGGCATCCACCTAATGTTACAGTAGTTTTGCCAGCTGATGGAATTATTTTATAATAGATTTTATTTTTATGGCAGTTTTAGGTTCACCGCAAAGTCAAGAGGAAAATACCTATATACCCTCCTCTCCACACATGCACACCTTCCATGATGGAGTTTTTTTTTATTTGTAAAGATGTTTGGATCAGGGAAAAATTATGAAAGGAAGCATTCAAAATTCAGTTGTTTGAGTCAAGATCATAATAGATCCAGACCGTAGGAAAAAATTAAAACCACTCTGATTTATTTTATGAAACAAAACAAAACAAAACCCAAATCTTATAAAATAGAACCAAAAGAGAAAACTGTAGACCCAGTTCCTTTGTGGTTATAGGTGCATATTGAATCCGGTGATACATTTTAAAATGAATGCATTATGACTAAGCAGGATTCATTCCAGGAATGGAAAGAAGATCTAACATTAGGAAATCTGACAACATAACTCATTGCATCAACAAATTAAAGGAGGAGATATAATTATATTAGCATTTGCCAATTTAACAGCCATTCTGAACAACAAAAAAATTAGTAAAATAGAAATAAAAGGAAATTATTTAAATATGGAAAATACCACTTTCCCTAGACTTACATCAAGACTTACCCCATTATAGCAAATGGCAAAATACTGAAATCATTCACATCAAATATACAAATCAGGATGTTTGTTATCCTCATTATTGCCTGAAATAGTTTAAGTTTGGCAATTGTGATAAGACAAGAAAATGAAATAGTTGCTATAAACAATGAAAATTAAGAGATAAAGCTATCTTTATGTAATCTGATATGACTGTTAAAACTATCTTTATGTATATCTGATATGAATGTAATAGAAAGCACAAGATGGGCTTCCCTGGTGGCACAGTGGTTGAGAGTCTGCCTGCTGATGCAGGGGACACGGGTTCGTGCTCCGGTCCGGGAGGATCCCACATGCCGTGGAGCAGCTGGATCCGTGAGCCATGGCTGCTGAGCCTGCGCATCTGGAGCCTGTGCTCCACGGTGGGAGAGGCCTGTGTACCACAAAGAAAGAAAAGAAAAGAAAGCACAAGAGATTTTACTAAAAATCTTTTCAAATTAGTAAAAGAATTTGCTAATGTGACTGGTTGTAGGATAGATCTGCAAATATCAGTAACTTTAAAACTAGTGGGCAAAAGTTTTAGGAAAATTAGAATTTGCATAGTCTCAAAGTATTTTGCCCAAGATATTTATTAATTACTCAGGGAAAGATGTAACTTTATAGTAGAGAAGCATTTTCAGAACTCTAATGGAAAACTGATGAATTCATAAAAGTGCTAACAAAAGATCAAGATGAAAAAAAAACATTAATTACATGGGACTGAGTGAACTGATGAGGATGATTATAATTTTTGTGACTTTCTGTTTGAATTAAAAAAAAAAATCCCACAAGGACTCAGAGGCAAAAAATATACAAATCAATTTTCACTGCAAAGTAAAGGAGCCGTTACAGTGGAGGATTCCTGGACTGAATGTCAATATTATGACACAGTATGAGTGTGTTTCATGTTTAGTAATTGCAATCATTGTTGCTTTTGTTGTGGTCATCCATTTACCATGCTTGGTGTCAGTTTATTTATCTCTTGTAAAAATAAAATACAGTGTGCGTGTGTGGAAAAAAAAAAAAAAAGAAATGTCTTTAACCTAGTGATCAGGGTAAGCAGCACCAGTGGTGAGACATCATGAATCTCTTTTGTATTAGGTACTGAGAAGGATACACAACATCATTTTTCTTGTATTCCTGCCCAAAATGTATAACCTCAGGCCAACCATGGTAAAACATCTGACAAACCCAAGTTGAGGAACATTTGGCGAAATAATTGATTAATAATTTTCAAAAGCATCCAGGTCATGAAAGACAAAGAAAGAATGAAGAGCTCTTACAGACTGCAGGAGATTAAGAAGAAACAACAGCTAAATGCAACGTGGGGTCCTGGATAGAATTGGAAGAGAAAAAGGACATTAGTGAAAAAAAATTGGTAAAATTCAACTCAGGTCTTCAGTGTAGTGAATAGTATTAAATTAATGTTAAATTCCCGGTTCTAATCAACATTCTACTGTTTTGTAAGATGTTGGCATTAGGGAAGCTGGGTGAGGGATATACAGAAACAATTTTTGCAACTTTTCTCAAAGTCTAAAATTAGTTCGAAATAAAAAGTTTAGGGAAAAAACAAAACCAATAGCTTTCTTCTCTACTGACTTTCTTACTTTGATTTTCCTCAAAGCATATCTAGAGACAAGAATTTGAGGGCAAGGAATTTGAGAAGTGTCTTAGTCTGTATAGCTGCCATAACAAAACACCAAAGACTGAGTGGCTTAAACAACAGAAGTTTATTTCTCACCTTTCTGGAAGCTGGGAAGTCCAAGATCAAGGTGCCTGCTGATTCCATCCTGGTGAGAACTCGCTTCCAGGCTTGTAGATGGCCAACTTCTGGCCATGTCCTCACAGGGTAGAGAGAGAGCCAACTCTTTGGTGTCGCTTCTTAAAAGGACATTAAAACTATGAGATCAGGGCCCCACCCTCATAACCTCTTTAACCTTAATTACCTCCACAAAGGCCCTATCTCCAAATATAGGCCTATCTCAAGAGATATTGTGTGGTCAGTTCCAGACCACCACAATAAAGCGAGTCAAATTATTTAGTTTCCCAGTGCATATAAAAGTTATGTTTACACTATACTGTAGTCTGTAAGGTGTGCAATAGCATTATGTCTAAAAAAATATAGGTACCTTAATTAAAAAATACTTTCTTGTTAAAAAATGCTAACCATCATCTGAGCCTTCAGTGAATGATAATTAGTTTTGCAATAGTAACATCAAAGATCACTGATCACAGATCACCAGAACAAATATAATCATAATGAAAAAGTCTGAAATGTTACAAGAATTACCAAAATGTGACACAGAGACACGAAGTGAGCAAATGCTGTTGGAAAAATGGTGCTGACAGACATGCTCAAGGCAGGGTTGCCACAAACCTTCAATTCGTAAAAAATGCAATATCTTCAAATTGCAGTAAAGTGAAGCACAGTAAAATGAGGTATTTCTGTACAATCTTGTTGGGGGTTAGGGCTTCAAAATAAGAATTTGGTGGGGAGGGGGGAACACAGAGACTCTGCGAGCTCTTGAATAGTGATTCTGGCATAGATGGCGCAGGCGGGAAAGACAAACCCATGCCCAGAAGATGTTTCAATCCCAATAGTGACACACTGTCACCTACTCTAGGGTGAAAGGGGTCCAATGTAATCAGCTTACCACCAAAAGTCATGCTCTCCTTCTTCAAGGACTGGTCCCATTGAGGGCTCAGCACTGGTCTCTGCAGCTGACAGGTCACATAGTTAGCAGCAACGGCAGTAGATGAATCAGCCATGGTGAAAGGGAGCTGCCGTGACTCCTCCATTCGTGGACCCATTGTGCAAGCATGAGGGTGGCCAGGGCAGGGCCTGACTGATGCCTACTATCTACTTGTTGCTTAGGGCCCCCTCTGCAAATGGATACGGATGGTGGGCACTGATATGGGTCACTCTGTACCTACTCCCTTGGGTCCACCCACATACTTCTTCCTATACCTCTTTGCCTCTGATCTTTTAACCTTTTCAGATACCTATCCAGCCAGCCAGGCCTTTCACCACTTCCCAGGAGTCTGTGTTTATCTTCATGTCAGGTCATGTCTTCCTCCACACAATGTTTACTCCTGGAAGCTACACCCACGGTGAGGCTTTCCCCTCCCAGTGGTTTCAGTGTCACCCCTGAATGTGTGTAGTGTGGCAGCATTTATCTCTAGCTTGCCACAAAACAGTGAATTGACCCATCTGTGAGCCCCAGACTGGGTTTTTCTCCTCCATCAGCTGGACATAGGGAACTTCCCATGTGGCCATAGGGGTGAGCTAGGGGAGAGGGGAGGCAGCTGGGGAATTTATATTTCATTTCCCATCAGTCTCCTAGAGAATGTTACTTCACTGGCACTTCGAGAAGCGTGTCAACCTGGGAGCACTTAAGCCGGGAGGCTGCGGGGAAGTGGGCCAGCACCACGATATCTGCTACACTAGCAAAAAACAGTTACAAAATGGAAGTCAAAAAAATCCTATTCACCATATTAACCAGGAATAAATTTGATAATAAAGGCATAGAGCTTGTATAAAGAAAGCTATAAAATCTTATTGAAGATCTTAAAATAAGACCCAGAGAAATGGAGAAACGTATCATGTTCCTAGTAAACAGAGCTTAATACCATAAAAATATCAGTCCTCAAATTAACTTAGAAATAAAACGCAATTCAGTTCAGCATCCCTGTGCACTTTGTGTGTCGAGGTGCGAGGGATGCTGGGAGTACATGAAACTATTTTAAAGCTTATATAGAGTAATAACTATCTGGGAATGACTAAGAGAAGTTTGAAAAAGAAAGATGTTTGGAGGGGTTCCCCTACAACATAATGAAACTCATTATACTATACTATGCATCTATGTGTGTGTGTATCATATGCTATACTACACTATAATCTAAACAATATGCCATTGATATAGGAATAAATTAATAGATCAAGAACAAAATAGAGAACCAGAAATGGATCACAGTCTATATGAGAACTTAATACATGTAAAAGGTGGCACTTTGATTCAATGTGAAGAGGGTAGTTTATATACCAAATGACACAGGAATAGCTGGTTGGCTCTTGGGGTGGAGGTGAATGCTAGATCTCAAACTTCACATCATAAACAAAAATGAACTCCAGACGAAATACTCAAAAACTAAGAGTTTGGAGAAAGTTCAATACTTTCCACCCGAGAAGCAGGCGCCCTGGGTTCCATCCTCAGCGAGGAGTAACAGGAGGCCCCGTTGCTCCAAGCCTGGACGCTCAACATTGGGAAGGGGAAGGCAATGGCTATTGTGTCCCAAAATACTTTCCCAAAATGAGCCTGTTGCCACACTGGGACAATGCATGCTTTGATCCCCGCTTCCCCATGGGAAGCTTCTGCATGCCTGGGGAAGTTATTTAATATCTCCAGACCTCAATTTCCTCACCCATAAAAGACTGTGAAGATTCAATGAGATGACAGAGGTAACACACTTAAAAGAGTTCCTGGCACATAGTAAGTGCCCAGTAAATGTTAGCTATGATTATTGTTATTACTATCATTATGAGTATATTCCTTGTTTTCCTCTGTCAGGATATCATGTAAAACCAACTGGCCATTACCAGAAAACATCCTCTCCCAGTGTTCCAGACATCAACCGCTTCTCATCGAATCATTAGTGCACAGGCACTGGGCTGGCTCATAGACATAGCTTCAGCAGTGGGTCATGGCCACATCCATGCCCAGCAGCACCTGCCTGCTAATTCTTACTATAGTTACTTTTATTGTTCTGTCAGATCTGTGACTTTAACACATGGCTATTAATTTCCCTTTATAATTTTGTTCAAAGCTTGTTATCTCACTCTTTGTGAAAATAAAAACTAACTAGGTCTACTTGTAGCCTATCATTTGTTAATATATTTTTTTCTGTTACAGGATTTTTCTCCACTAACTTGGAGGAGAGGTAAGAAACCGTGCCTGGCTTGACCCTATCAAGTTCGACTAATCCCCATATCATATTGTTCTCTTTTAATTAGACTTCCCAACAGTTTTCTCAGTTCCAAGTTGAGGCTTCTCAGGGATCTGTGAGATCTGAAAAAGATTTTCCATAAAGTAATCTTAGAAAAGCAGAAATCCTGAAACACATCCGGTTTTGCCCTATAACTGCAGGGCTTGCCCTAATGGGAGACCAGCCATAGCCCCTGCTACGTCCCAGACTTCCCCTGGCCACATCTGATTGGTCATTTCTGAGGCTGTTTGAGGTGGTTCCCATGCTTATACTGAGTTAGGAACTTGAGATGTTACCTCCAATCTTTTAAATGGGTAATGGGCTTTCAGAAGAGGAAGCTAACATTTATTAAACACCTACTGTATGACTAGGCACTACACTCTGGTCCTCATATGCCTGCAGAACATTAGCTCAGTATTTGAACTGCCTCAAATTTTTAAAATATTTCTTTAAATTTTGCTTAGTTTAAGATTCACAAGAAGTTGCAATCTATAGTACAGAGAGTTCCCGTGTACCTTTCTCCCAGCTTCCTCCAATGATCAAATCTTACATAAGCATGGCATATTGTGGAAACCAGGAAACTGACGCTGGTATAATGTATTAACCCAGGCACCACCCTTGTCAGATTTCACCTGAACTGCTTCCATTTGAGTCTGGCTCCTCATTAGTAATTTGCAACTTTGGGAAGAAACCTAACATCTCTCTGCTTCAGCTCACTTGTCTGTAAAATGGAGACGATAGTCGTACCTATATCACAGGATTATTGTGAGAATTAAATAAGATTAGCTATTATTATTTGTGAATCCTTACAACAACCTTATGAGGTAGAGACTTGGAAGACTGTTTGCAAAACTGGCTACCATTACCCTCCTTCCCTGGAGACTTTGTGTCTCTTCCCATCAAGAGATGGAGTCCATTCCCACCCCTTGAATCTGGGTTTGGTTTGTGAGACTTGCTTAGGCCAATTGAACATAGCAAGGTGATGATGTGCTGGTTTTGAGCCAATGTTTCAGCAGGGCTTATGTTGTCTCTCTCTCTCTGAACACTGCTTCCACCACACGAACAAGCCTAGGCTTGTTGAGGAGAGACATAGGACCCAAATCAGTCCCGTCACCCAGCAGCCAAATCCCTGAGGCAGGGCTGCCTTGCTGACCTGCAGCTGATTGTAGAGATTTGAGGGAGCCCAGTAGAGACCAGAAGAATGACTCAACGGAGCCCAGCCTCAGTTTCCAACTCACAGTGAGCTAGAGAGGGTGATCGCTTACCACTAAAATGTCAGGGGTTGTTCCGCAGCTATAGATAACTAAAACAGATAGTATCATGAAAATGCTAATAGTAATTACATTATTGGATCATGATGAGAATTAATGAAATAATATATGTAATATGTTTAGCATCCGGCCCATGAGAAATCCTCAATAAATGTTCATTGTTGTAATTGCCATCATCTACATCATCCCATTCTACAAATAAGAAAACCGATGTTTAGAAAAGCTTAGGAAGTTTGCTAGTAAGCATCTGAGCCTGGTTTCAAACACTGATCTGATTCCGAAGCAGTGTGCTCTTCTCTGTGGGAAAATGTTTCTTTCTGTTTCCTCTGCCCTCACCCCATTGGGATGGTGGATGCTAAACCAATTCAGCAGAATTCAAATAGTAATACGTTGTAACGTCGTTCTCACGCTTCCCCTCTTCCCTGTGAATCTGTAACAAACTTTTAAAAGTTGATAACATGATATTTAATATAGACACACAAAGAAAGATATTTGACATTTAAATTATTCATTTAAAATGAAAACACCCAAATTAGAGTTTTGAAGGAAATTCCAAGTTTTCTTCAAATCTTCGTCTATTAAAATATTCTAATAGCAACCAGTTCACATTGCGATGTAGGAACAAGGGTCCCAGGAAATCTCCACTACTGTTATCTTTGGAATATTCTGGAACGCTGGGCAGAAGGCAACTGAATGGTGCTGAGAAAAAAAGTAAAGGAAACAGAATCTTAAAGGTCTCAGTAACTGTTAGTCTTATAACGTCATGATCCTTTTTCTTTTTCATCCTGGTGAGGACCATGGGATGAGGCCATGCCCCTGTGTGCCTATTCTGACATCAACATATTAATGTAAATGAGTGGACAGACCTGCAACAAAGGCTATGAAGATGCTGCCCTGGTGTATCTCTTTACCAAGAAGCCAGACAGAGTATGAGTGAAATGTTTGGGAAAAGGACACAGATGACTTGAATGTGGTAAGCTTTCATTTTACATTTTGATAAAAAGTCGCTGATTTTTATACTGTCACAGATCAAATAGTATCATAGCTAAAATGTAAAATGTACATAGATGGGTTCATCTTCTTTTGATACTCCAGTCATGCAACCATGTTTGTGGCCAGTTTATAATTACCACCCCCGCTGCCAAAGGAGTGATACATGTGCCCCTCAGTACGCCACTTAAGTCTGTGTCCCAGGGAAGGAACCGGAAGGCTAAATCCCACCTGATCTACAGGGGATCCTTCAGCCACAATGGGAATTAATGGAATTCTTCCCCATAGTGAATGAGAATGTCACGCTTCAGGGCAGAGACTGCTGGTAGTTGACTCAATGTTCGCCTTTCCCTTTTCATAATAACAAAGCTCTAATTTTGTTGGGGGAAGCCATGTGCCAAAATGAAAAAAAAAAAAAACCCAAACTATTATACCATCCTCCCCTGCAGCCAGGAGTGACCATGTGACTAAGTTCATGCGAATGATACGTAGGCTAAAATTATTAGGTGAGGTTTTTGCTGCCTTCCTTCCTCCTTCTTCCTTTCTGGAATGCAGATGTGGCGGTTGGAACCTCTTGAATCCCAGCCCAAGTTCCCTCACTTAGCAGTTGAGCAGTCAGTCTAACTTTCCTGTGCCTCAATTTTTCATCTGTAAAACTCAAGATAACAATAGTATCTGGTCGTTGATGAGGTTATCCACACAAATGACCTTACAGAATGATTGGATATAGTGAAAGTTTTGTCAAAGACAGGTGCATTCTGTAGAAATAATAGTAGGAGATGTAATAATAGTAGTAGGTACAATATTAGTAGTAACAATTATAATAATAAAGTGAGCTGAGGGCCAAATTAGAAAGCACTTAAAATGCTGTTATGAGGAATTTGACTTTCATTCCATGAAAAGGATATATTGAATAATCTTAAGCAGGAGAGTAACATGACTGCTTCCAAGTTAGGAGTTATAAGTTTCCAAGTTAAAGTGTTACCTGCCCACTCTCTCCATAACCAAAACCTACACTAGCCATTTCTACACATCAGTTAGCAAGTCAATACCATTTCATGGCAAAGAACTCCCCCAATTTTTTTTTCTTTTTTTTTTTTTTTTGCGGTACGCGGGCCTCTCACTGTTGTGGCCTCTCCCATTGCGGAGCACAGGCTCCGGACGCGCAGGCTCAGCAGCCATGGCTCACGGGCCCAGCCGCTCCGCGGCATGTGGGATCCTCCCAGACCGGGGCACGAACCCGTGTCCCCTGCATTGGCAGGCGGACTCTCAACCACCGCGCCACCAGGGAAGCCCCAAATTTTTAATTAAAAGAGAAAAATAAAAACAACAGAAAGAACTTTTCATAAGCAAAGCCTCATTCCATTTAAAGCCTTGACATTTATTCTGAAATTATGTCCTCACAATTTTTTTTGTCATTTTTTAAAATGTCCTTTCTTTTATGAAGTGTCGGAGGGGGTAAATGTTGTTCATAACAAAATAAAAAGCAACAAACCCTGTTTGGTACCTTGATTTTGTTTAATCTGCAAGCCTAAAAATCACAATCTAGAAAATAGGTTTAAGTATTTCAGTGGATATACTCCCTACCTCCTACCCCCAACTTCCACAAATTAAAACAAAAGTTACCTCACTCAGTAAGGTACTACATCATGAGTCAGAACTCAGGAAATGATCCCAGTCTTGTATACATGCATTTTGATAAAAGGTAGACAGACATCACATCAAGGTTAAATAACATGGGGTATCCGTTTTGTAACTTGCTGGATTTTTTTTAAACAAAGGATGATATTTATGATTAACAACCCAAACTGGCCATCTACAGGAGAGCTTCTGGACATGTGCTAGAGCAGTGCTCTCAAATTTTAGCGAGCCTCGGAATCGCCTGGAGGGCTTGTTAAACTCTAGGTCACTGGTTTCACCCTTTGAGTGTTTGATCCACGAGGTTTAGAGTGGGGCCTGAGAAATTTGCATCACCAGCAAGCTCCCAGGGGAGGTTGCTTGCCCTGGGACCACACTTTGAGAATCACTGCTCTAGATAAAGAAAAGTGGTGAGAGAAAATGTGAGTCACAAAGGTATTTCTTGCAAAAAAAGTAATAAAATGAAAAGTGTATTTTTAGCTTCATTTGTCTATAGAGTATGTGTACCCCCAGGGAATAAGTCATTTGAAAGGAATGATTGGCAGTGATCTTGTAAAATGATTTTTTTAAAGCAGCATCATATTAGCTGAGAATTCCTCGGCGGGAGGGGGAATCTTGATATTGGGGCCTGGTGAATCATTCCATAGGCAGTGGTCTCCTTCAAGATCTGAACTTCACGTCTTTCTGTATCTTCCTGCACATCCCTCTCCCACTCATTTGGACCTTGGACGTACAGAGCAACTCTAATAAGATGCAATCTTCCCAAAGGTAGGCTCTCTTCCGATCCTGCTGTCCTGTGCTGACAACAGGCTCACTAAATTTAGCAGAAGTGGATAAAAAAACTCACATCGTCCCACCCCGGGGCGTACTTGCAGCCCACCAGACAGTCCACCAGCCTCCAAACGGTTCTTAGAAAAATTAGGCTATCTTTCATTAGCTATCTATCATATGGCCTCCACCGGGCTGCAGGATATGAGGGCCATTTAATTAGGCCCTGCACCACTCTCTGGTGTGAAAAGGCTCTCAAACGCTTTGATTCCCCACTGCTTCGCAGCAGGAAGTTGTTGGCGATAATTGACATAGGATTTCCTTGTTAACCAGCAGCAGACATGCCGGATTAAAGCGACAGAGATCTCGAGAAGAAAGTGAAAGAGATAAGAAGCTCAGGAAGACTTCTGCTTATTTGGCACTTGAGGACAGGGAGGAAACAGCAATCACCCACTCAAGTGGCGACTCCCAGAGTGGAAGGGCGTCCCCTTATCAGACCCATTTCAGCTTGGCTGATCAAAGATTGACTCCCCGTAAAAATCACATAGGCCTGGGGTTTGTTAGTTTATTAAGCGGCAGGTTTTAGGAATTATCACAGGTTTAAAGATGGATTGCAGTTTATGTGAAGGGGGAGAGGATTATCAGGTTTTCATCTTAACAATTATAAAATATCACAGCTGAAAGCTTGCTTGCAAATGACATAATTTTCCACCGCCAACTAAACAGGTCATTGTGAGGCTACATGTAAGCGTTCTCCACGAGGGAGGAAATACAGGCAAATTAACTCTGGGGAGGAATGAAGATGAGGGGCCTCCAAACGCCTTTTTCCATTTCGGAAGCTGGCGCGCTCTCATTGTGCCCTGTGCGATGCCATAGGTAATTATATTTAATTTCTTACCGGGGCCATTTAGGTCGGCTTGCATTCAAAGAGAAGGACAAGAGAAGCAGCCCACAGAGATCATTCTGAAAAAGCGGTTGTGATAAATGATACCGAAATAGATCCACATGAGCTGAGTGAATTGAAATGTCTACTTTGGAGTAGAGACAATTATTGTATATCACTTAATAACTTAACCTTACAAGAGCACATGTGGCATTAATAAAGGGCTGGGAGCTGCAAATGCGTGTTATGGGACTTCCTTTTGACAACTCTATGTAGGTCCTGGAATAGTGGAGCCGCGAGGCGGTTTTGCATGTCTGCTCACCGGTGTACCTGACCATGGATCCGTGCTTCAGATGAATATGTAATTACAAGGGCTTGCATCCTTGCTAGTATTTTAAAAATTGCATTTCCCTTTTTTTTTTTTAGTTATCAAAGAAATGTGTGTTTATGGCAGAAAATTTAGGAAACACGGCAAAATATTAAGAATGAATAAAAATACTTCCCACACACACACCCAGTGGTAAGCACGGGAAAAATCCTGTGGTTTTGTTGTTACCTACACACAAATATGTAATGTCTTGGACCATCAGGCTTACTTCTTCTCTCTCTATATTTTTTTAATCCGTAGTTTACTTAATAGGCCATGAATTTTTCCTATATCTAGTAACTATTATTTGAAGTTATGCTTTTGAATCACGGCATTATGTATGATAACATAATTTGGTTAGCTCATCCCAATAGCTGGACATTTAGATGGTCATCAATTCTTTGCTATTGTAAACAAGACTGAAATGACTAGCTTTGAACGTAAATCTTTGTATGTTTTACTGCTGCCTTGGCAGAAGTAGAAGTAGAATTTCTGGCTGAAAGGGCATGGACATTTTTAAGGACACTGATACCTGCTCAAAGCTGCAGATTTTCAGCACAGCTTGAAAATAATTTTCCTGTGTTGAAGTCAGAGGCATTTTGTGTCATCCACCCCGAAACGAGAGCCAATAACAGCGGCTATTCCATTGAAAGATCAGTCATTCTGTCCGCATCACTTGGATCCTTTCGTGCTGATCTGACCTTTTGCCGTTAAGCTCTGTGACAGACTATGACAATAAACAGTGACTCAATAATCAAGTTAATGGGGCCAAACTCTGAAGATAATCATGTCAATGTTAATGACCTAAACATCGAACACATCTTTTATCCAAGAAGTTCAAGTTCCTGCAAGAGCACCAATTCATTATCATTCACAAGTGCAAACGGAATTGCTTGAAAACACAACAAAAACAAAAACCTTTAAAGCAAACTGAAAGGGAGGCAGTGGGAGGAAGGAGGAAAAGCTAATTCTGGACTAAGATTTTTAACAAAATAACCCTCCGGGCCTGATCTGCTATAGAAGAAAGGTGTTTTTTTTTGCTGTTTTTTTTTTTTTAATTGTTTTATTTGCTGCAAAAGGGCTGGGGCCAGTCAGCCATCAACTCTTTGAGACGATCTTGAAGACAATAAAACAAGCATTATCTTTACTATCTGCATCCTTAATATCAGTCTTGTTTAAGTGAGGTTTATAAAAGTCCAATTGTTCCCCATCTGAAGGATATTTAGCATGCAGAGGGCTGAGATGATCTGGGGTATTATACGGTTCCTGAATGAAAGAAAGTGGTCTACATGGGCAAAAGTTTAGGCTACTATAGGATTTTTCTGCCTAATTTATTCATGAAGAAGGTGCAAGAAAGATGCCCATAGTTGACTTCTAGCTCTTTGGAAAATATATGTAACGATGAAAAAAGATACACTTTTCTATATGTCTGTCTATGAAAGATTATATTTTTATATATTATCTGTGGGAGAGATACTTTTAATTGACCTCTAGTTCTTCTTAAAGTGTATACTTATCTGTGAAACTATTTTGATAAAACTCCATTCAGACATTGTCTCTCTGATAAGATAACATATTACAAGCGACATCTAACTGTTCAGTATTTTGACGCCACTTACATTTCTCTGTCTATGAGCAAACATGGAAAATGGTTACTCACCTCTCGGGACCAGAGACTAAACCTCTGAAATCACATTGAGCCCAAACACAGGGTACCGCATGCCAGAAATTAGCCTGTTTCTGCCTGGGGTAAAGTAAACAAACATAAATCTACTTATCCCAAATTTTCTTTTCTTGTCCTTTTTATCTTGGGTAATCTCTAATTATTTTATATGGCTAAATGCAATGAAGTTGTTGAGGCATTTATAAATCCGGCTGCTATAGTGGTAACTCTGACTTTCAACACTTTGACCCATCTGAAGAGCTGAAGAGTAACTAGCCTCCTTGTCCCCAATCTTGCTGATGCAAGAGACTTAGAAATCATTTCAGCAGCCAGGGTCGCTTTGCTCAGAGAAACATCTGTCCAGGGGAGGCAGGGAGTATCACCAACTGAAATAAAAAACAGTAAGAACATCACTTCTATCTGGTCCCAAAGCTTGCGTTGGGGAGGATGGTTCCTGGGACCTCTTGTAATTTAGGGTGCAGAAATTAGAGACAAATGGACCTTGCTGTAATCGTTTTCTCATTACCATCTTGGGAAATTTCCAGCAAAGGTCTGGGAGAATAATACAATGCCCCTGACACTAGTAATATAGTCTGACTCGCAATGCAGCTTTCACAGCGCCGTAGAGGAGAATGAAAAACAAATCTAAGCTTGAGCTTAAGACTGTATCTATAAATGACGTTCATAAAAAATGTCAGGGAGCTCTTTCTAAATAGCACTGGTCAATTCTGCTTTTCAAATAAGGAAGAGTTTGTATTTCCATCTTATACACAGGAGAACCCCAATTTTCAACCACTTATAATTTTCCTTTGGGGCCCAACAAAGCAAGATTTGTTTTAAAAATCCTTTAATCAAGGGGGGCCTAACATGGACATGTATACACTACCAAATGTAAAATAGATAGCTAGTGGGAAGCAGCCACGTAGCACAGGGAGATCAGCTTGGTGCTTTGTGACCACCTAGAGGGGTGGGATAGGGAGGGTGGGAAGGAGGGAGACGCAAGAGGGAAGAGATATGGGGATATATGTATATGTATAGCTGATTCACTTTGTTATAAAGCAGAACCTAACACACCATTGTAAAGCAATTATACTCCAATAAAGATGTTAAAAAAATTAAAATAACGGAATAGAATCCCCCCCCAAAAAAAGGAGGGCCTAAGGATTGATTTTATTTTATTATTAAGTTGCACATCCTTCATCCATGAACTAAGGGGCGTTACGTTGCATGTGATACATATATATCACATGGCATATATGATAGCTATATAATGTAATGATATGTTATAATAATAATATATATAGCAAAAGAAGAAGAAAAAAAGTGATGTATGTGTGCATTTTAGAAATGGTCATTTCTGATTTTTTTAAAATCCTTCTGTAGAAGATATCCTGTGTGAAGATTCCTCTGCAAGGCTGCTGGAATTTCTCCAACAGACCAAGCCAAGACAGCTTTCTCAAAGGGGAGCTGATTCCTTAATACCGGTTATGAAAGTCACTCACATATATCAAGAGCTTCCTGTGCTATCAGGGATAGTTTTAAGTGTTTTACATATACGATTTCATTTAATTCTCACACCACCCTATGTTTGAAAACAAACTTCTCAAACTGCAAGTCTTCATTTATTTATTTGTTTAGAAATAGGGATTAGACGCCTCCTACTTGTCAGGCACTGCGCCTGAGTGTTGAGGACTTGAAGATGTAAAAAAACAAAACAAAACAAAAGCAACCTGAGCACATGGGGGAGAAACGGAGCCTGAGACATATAAGTACAGCAGAGCGTAACTGGAAGAAGGCAGGATGCCGAGTCCTTAGTGCACCGGCTTCTGACTCAGAGGGACTTGAAGTGGAATCCCAGCTCTGTCACTCACTGCTGGGTGCCTTGGGCAAGCTCTGTGACTTCTCTGGGCCATGGTTACCTAGTCCCTCAAGTGAGAGTAACGATACCGATGTACAGGTTGTTGTAAAAATTAAGAGATACCAACATGTCAAGGACGTAGTAAAGAGCTGACATCTAGCCTGCACTTTAATACATGGTGTTACCTACTTATTACCATTATTATGTTTTCATTATTTCTTTTACTGTTAGTGCTTTAACAATTTAGTAAAGTATTAAGACATTACAAACAAGTTCCAGAACAAGAGGTTTCCACCTCTAATATCAATAGCTCGTCACTGATTTTACCAGATTTTCCAGTGGTTCCCGAACATGGTCTGCAGACCAAAGCTGATAAGCGATTACAGCTTCTTCAGTCTGTGGGGAGAGCAGCCTAAGGCTCTCTCTCCTAGGAAGGAATACCTTCTTTCTGACACTGTGTTCTTTTTAAATGTTTATGTTATTTTAAAATTTTGTGTGTGTGCCTTAAAATGCCCTTTCTTTATGGAATCATGGAGACAATAAAAAAACACTTGTTAATGATTTTATCTGGCAAAATCAAAAATTGATAATCCTATGTAGAGGGACCCCCACCCCAAACTTTTAAAAATAATTTTGTTGCTTCACAAAGTCTGGGAACCCCTGGTTTATACAATGTATTCTTTCTAGCAAAAGCAAAAATCAACTTTCTTCCTAGAAAAAGCATGGTTTGGGGGTCTGTTTTTTATTTTTTTCTGTGGCAAATGAGACTTTTGTGATGCCTTTTTCTGTGGCAATGGGGCTTTTGAATAGAAGACATTTTTCTAAGTGATGCATCTGCTTTTAATGACTTCAGTGCTGGGATGGAACAGATATATCTTTCTGGTCTGGGTTTTCTTAAATAACCAAAAGTCTTCATGATAAAGATGGCAACCATCTAATAGAGAAATAACTCTAAGACAAAGTGCTGCGGCTGCATGATGTCGCCTCCCTGACAACCTATATATGGACCATATTGATGAAGTGAACGGGATTCTCTCTGGTCATTTTCAACTAGAAACTAATAACCCCCGTCATGATATCAGGCACGCAATAACCTCAGTTAAAACTGGGTTCATCAAATAAATCACTCAGGAATTTTTCTATTTCTTTCTCTGGACACATTGCACATCTGCTCAATGAAAGGAGGAAAGAAGCAATATTTCTTTGATCAGGATTTTTTTTAATATTCTTGTATCTGTCCCTTGGGATGCTATCTTTTCAAGTGGGTGCAGATAGTACATCGCTTTCTAATGAATGTAGAGAATTTATGAATTTGAACTATAAAACGAAATATGAGGGATTTGAGTTCATCTCAATCTATATTTTATACATTGTCATGAGAAAATAAACCGGACCACAAAGCTGTATTGTGCCCTGTTCACTAAATCTCCTGATCTCTCATAACCTTTCCAATATGTTCCATTTGTGGCCACATGTGGGAGGGGATACAAACAGATGATCGCTTTGTACTTTTTTCCTCAATATGTTTAAATACATGTAACGCTTTTCATACCCTCTCAGCCATGGACAGTCAGAGCTTGGCCAGAGAGCATCAGACATCAGCCTCAGCTAATATTGTTATATGTTAACATCTTACTGACTCTGTTAATACTTTCTAGGTAGTGGATGAAATTTGAATTTTTAAAATGGACACAGTCGTCATCCTGTGTCCTGAGGATCTCGAAAGCTCTAGGTCAGCTACGTGAGTCTTAAGGAATTATGGATGGAATATGTCTTTTCTGCTTGTAAAACAGAAAATAGCAGAAGCTGTACCACTAGGAAAGCTAAGATTTCCTGAATGTGGAATAAACAGCGAATGAAACGGCAGAGCCTCTGGTTTGTTCTTGCTGGACCATTCTACCTGTATCCAGAGGAGACCAGTGTGATAGAGAGGGCACAGGAATGGGGTCTGGTGGATCTAAGTTCAAATCCCAGCTCTGCCATCTGCCAGCTGTGTGGTGGGACAATTATGTAAACCTTGAGTTCCTCATTAGTGAATTTGGGATATCGGTACAGATATCACAGAATTTTGTGAGGAATTAAATGAGTTAAGGTTTAGGAGACATTTGGCATCTTGCCTGCTACATGTGGGTGCTCAGTGAATCTAAGTTCCCTTTCTTTTCCAGATGGTGAGGCCCAGCCTTGCAAGCTGTGTGACCCTGAGCAAGTTATTTAACCTCTCTGACCTCAGCTTCCTCCTCTGTAAAATAGAGATTATTATAAAATGTATCTTATAAGGTTGTTATGAATGAGATTGTGGGTATAAGCACCTAGAAGAGTGCCTGAGTTACAGTAGGTATTATTTACTGTTATCTATGACTGTTGCTTTTTTGTTTTAACTCTTAATGTTATTTTATTATTTCAATCACTGTTATTTTTCTTCTTCTTGCTTCTTTCTCTTGGGGTTCTGTTTCTTTATCTGGAATATGAGGGGGTTGGTCCAGATAATATTTTCACCCTTCCGGCTCTGAACTGATGAGAAATAACGTTTGTAAGAGCCATTTACCATCTATGAATTGTTTTGCAATTTAAAATGGAAGTTTTATAATCTACATTTCCTACCAGGGCTTTCTCCTCAAAAGAACAGCAATAATCATCATTTATTGAGTGCTTGCTATGTGCCTGGCATTCTTATTTTTCTAATATTGTCTTTTCAGTTTGGAATAATTATAGATTTACGGAAAAGCTGCAAAGAGAACAGAGTTGCTACTTGCCTTTCACCATGTTTCATTTCTGCTAAGGTTACCATCTTTCGTCACCATGACATATTTGTCTAAACAGAGAAACCAACATTGACATAATACTATTAACTACACTCCAGACACTATTTGGATTCCGCCATTTTCGCATTAATGTCCTTTTTCCTGTTCCAGAAAAATGGTGACATTTCTCAGTCTTTTCTTGTTTTTCATAGCCTTGAGAGTTTGAAGAAGTAGTGGTCAGGTGTTTTGTAGAATGTCTCTCAATTTGAGTTTATCTTCATGATTAGATGATGATTTGGGGGAAAATACTACAAAGGTGAAGTACCCCTCTTACGACATCATATGAGATTCATGTGACATCCAGAGTGATGTTACCTTTAATGGAGTAGCCACTGTGAGGATCTGTCTGAGGTTTGTTCGTTCCACAGTTGAGGCATCTGTGAATGGTCTTCAGCTTTGATAATTATTATGAATAAGGCCTCTATAAACATTCTCATACAGGTTTTTGTGTGAACGTAAGTTTTTCTTTTACTTGAGTAAATACCTAGGAGTGGGATTGTTGAGTCATATGTCTAGTGTATGTTTAACTTAATAAGAAGGTGCCAAGCTGTTTCCCAAAGTGACTGTATCACTTTACGTTTCACTAGCAATGTATGAGAGCGCTAGTTCTCCGTATCTCTGCCAACATTTGGCATTTTCAGATTAAAAAGAAAAAAGCCATTCTAATAAGTATGTTGTGGTTTCTAAATTATAGTTTTAATTTGCATTTCCCTGATGACTAATGATTTTGAACCTTTTTCACAAGCCTATTTGCACTGTACATCTTCTTTGGTGAAGACTTTTATTCAAATACTTTGCCCATTTTTAAAGAAATTTTTAAATGTTTTCTCATTGAGGTTTGAGAGTTGTTTATATGAATTATAGGTACAAGTCCTTTATTAGATGTGTGACTTGCAAATATTTTTTCCTAATGTGTGGTAGGTTTTGTTTTTGTTTTGTTTTGTTTTCTAATTCTCTCAACTGTCTTTTTTTTTTTTTTTTTTTTTGCGGTACGCGGGCCTCTCACTGTTGTGGCCTCTCCCGTTGCGGAGCATAGGCTCCAGATGCGCAGGCTCAGCGGCCATGGCTCACGGGCCCAGCCGCCCCGCGGCATGTAGGATCCTCCCGGACCGCGGCACGAACCCGTGTCCCCTGCATCGGCAGGCGGACTCTCAACCACTGCGCCACCAGGGAAGCCCTCAACTGTCTTTTGAAGAGTAGAAGTTCTTAATTTTAATGAGTTCAAGTTTATCATTTTTTTCTTTTATGGATCAGGAGTTTGGTTTTGAAATATTCTCTACCCGGTGTCACAAAATACGCTTGTCATTTCTTCTAAAAGTCTTACATCTTTACATTTTATATTTAGATCAACGATTCATTTTGAGTCTGTTTTTATCTAGAGTGTGAGGAATGGACTGAGGTTGATTTTTAGTTTATACAGGTATTAAATTATGCCAGCGCTATCGCTGTTCACTGAAGAGACCATCCTCTCTCCGTTGAATTGTCTTTGCACCTTTGTCAGAATTCAATTAACCGCATATGTGTGGGTCTGCTCCTGCACTCCAGAGTCTGTTCCATTGATTGATAACTATCGATTGGAAAAAATACCCCCAAGAACCTCAAAACTCTCTTTTTTGAATCATTATTGAATTCAGATAATTGTGCCCTTTAGACTTAAAAATTGTGACCAACCAACGTAAAGTCTTTTAAATTGATCTGGCTGGATTATGTACAGAAGCATTCGAGTTCACTATATGTTTACATTTTTAAAATCATATTTATGGGTGTAGTTTCTTTCCACCACAAAGGTACTGTTTATAACTTAACAAAAGCACTGCACTCATTTTTTTTTTAATGCAAGGAACTTGCACAGGATAACTTCAAGTAGGCAATTTAGAATATACTCTCAGACCACAAAATCCAGTTTGTGGCAGAGTTTCACCAGTCAGGCCCATTCTAAGGGGGCAACTTCTCATCCAAAGAAATAACACTTTTTAATAATTAAATATTCAAACCTCTCCAATTTGGACTGATGTTAAAGAAAGAGACATTTTATCTGTCCATTTAGAGGAGCCCCGTTGCAACACCCCTTCGCCTCATATGGACTTGGCCAAGTGTGAGGCCAAGCGTGTTTTCTGAAATTTAAGCATTTTCAGTAAGAACCTGATATGACCCTGCTGAGCTGTTAGACACCTGTTAGGCCTGTCCCCCAACACTCGAATGACAAAGGAGGGCTGTCAAACAAGAGGGCCTTGAATTAGTCCAACAGAACACACCTTTGTGGGCGCCTTCGGGGACTCTGGCTTAATGAATAAAAAGGAGTGATTTATAATTAGCCCAGCAATTGTGCCTGAATGGGTGTTTCCAAAGTGATTGAAATGTGTGCCTTAACCAAATTGCAAAGTGCCTATCATTTTAATTATATGTGGGGTTTTTTTTTGTTTTGTTTTTTTCCTGCTTGGGAACCCTATTTTCTATAGACAAAAGGCAAAGGGGTGAGAAACGGCTGTTTCTTAAGAAACTACTATGTGGTCAGCACATTGCATTCATTACCTCATCTTAGCCTCACAGAACTGCCCAGAAATAGGTAGCAAATTCCAAATGGGTGGAGCTCAAAAATGAGGTTTGATATATTTTTGTTTATCCCAGAGAAATGATGGCATTCCCTAGAAATTGTACCTGTCTCTTAGGGTCACTCTAACCCATAGTAAGTGCTGTTTAAGTGTTTAATGAACAGACACACCCTGGAATTTCAGCATTGCAAGTCTCCATCCAAGTTAGGTGGCCCAATTATCCACCCACGCAGGCCCCTTATCCTCTGATGGATGAGACCAAGATCTGGTCCAATGGCCTTAACATCCCACACATTTACCAAGTAGGTTCTGAAAAGCCAGAGCGAGGCAGAGGTGGGTGAAGTGTGATTCCTACTGCCTATGAGAGTGGTCCCTGTTCATTAACATCCATGTCACCCCCTACTTCAAATCCTGCCAGGAATGCCCCCTGCCCCGACTCAGGATAAAATGCGGACCCTTTGCCTCGGCCTCCAAGGCCCTGCGTGATCTCCTTCTGCCTCTGCCCCAGTTCTCCTGTCCCCTGGGTCCCCCCAGCACACAGACCCCTTCCCTGACCCCATTCCTTTGCTGCAGCCCTTTCCTGCCACCACACTTCCTGTGCAACGGTCCTTCTCATCCCTTCGCGTTTGGCTTAAATGTCACCTTTTCCAAGAGTCCTTCCTTGAATGTTTCAAGGAGGTGTCCTCCCATTATGTTCTGTTTCACACCCTGCCTGTTTTCCTTACAGCATTTACTACTATTTGTAATTATATGTTTATATGTTTGTATACTTGAGTTTTTTTGTCTCCTGTCTAAGTAGAGACCTCGGTGGAGGAAGGATTTTTGTCCACTTTAGTCCCCAGTATATATTCATTACGTAGGGCACCTGGTACAGAGCAGACACCCAATAAACGTTTGTTGAATGAATACAAAAGAGAACCAACATGCTGAGGTTGCTGAAGGACAGCGAGAACGTCCAACACTAGAGAACAGCTCTGCTTTCCCGGGAATCACTGTGTTGCAGTTTGTGGCTCTAATCACAGATCATTCCAAGTTGAGTGTGTCATCTTCTTGCACCACTGCAGGCTCTGGACACGAGGCATCCTTTGCTGTGACAGGAGCCTAGCACCTAGGACAGCCTGGAGTTTCTGTCCAATGGGATTGGAACGTCTTGCCACCCAGATGCAGCCCTGTTGACACTCGATGTCCTGCCTTCAGACCTGAGGAGCTCCGGGCCCAGCCACAGGCCCACAGGCCTTTTGTTTTCCTCTTGCCATAATCAGATGGTTAGCCGGGGGGTTAGCCACGCGGGCCGTAATACATGCTTGCAGCTGGCTGTCCTAACCAGAGTACCCAAGGGAGGATGCCGCAGAAAGCCGATTGAAACCCTTAGCCAGTCTAGGCAAGAAAGGGGAAGTGGGGAGGCTTACAGGAAGAAAAGGAGAGAGGAAGAGGCGGAGGAGGAAGAGGAAGAAGAGGAAGGAAGGGGCAGGGAGGAGGGGGAAGAAGACCATAGTGCCCGCACTAAGGGCTCTCTGGGTGCAATGCACCACGCCAGAAACACGCATCCATAACTCCTTCATGCTCCTCAATCCCCTATGAGCTAAGAGGACACTGAGGCTGACAGAAATGACGGAAGGTGCCTAAAGCCACCCAGTTACTAAGCAGCAGAACTGAGATCAGATTGAAGAGAACCCAATCCTTTTAAACCCAATCCCTCTTGGTCGACAAGCTGGCATCTTCTGCACATGGAGCTCCATTCCTCTCAGCTCTCTCTCCTACACACAGCCTTTCACGGGACACACGATCCGCCCTACAAATCTAGAAGGTAGCTAAAGGGGGGTCTCGGGCCAAAAGGCGCTGTGGCAGTAAAGAGGCCCAGCGGAGGAAACCGAGGCTGGGATTCTTGCCACAGCACCTTAACGTCACTATTCCTGCCCGGGTGCTGACTACAGAAATGATAGTGGTGAATGACGATGGTCATGATGCTAAGGCTTTGATTGAATGAGCATTCACTGCGTGCGAGCCCTAGAACTGAGCGCTACTAGAATTGGTCCCATTTTACAGATGCAGAAACGGAGGCACAGGGAATCACACAGATAGGAAGCTAGGAAGGCTTAGGACTTGGTCCATCTGCCCCTAGCAAGAGCCCATAATCACTACCCCACAGTGCTTCAGGGAGGAGTTGTTGAAAGGAAGACCCATGAGACTTAAAGTCGCTGGTTCTTGCCCAAATGTCACCTTTCTCCTGACATGGAGCCTCCCAGTTGTGTATCCAGGAGCCAATGGTCCCAGGTCACATGCGACGCCTGGAACAAGCTGTCCCACACCTGTTGTTCTTTAGGACCCAGCTCAATGGCCACCAGATCCTAGAAGCTTTCCCAGAGCCTCCCCTCCCCCGTAGGATGAGCTCCTCTCTCCTCTGGGCCCAGAGCCGGGGGCAACATGCTACATTCTGCTCATGCTCCTCTGTCACCTCCTACTCCAGCCCACCATCTAGTTGAGGGCAGAGACCATGTTGTTTCCACTTAGCGATGCCCTGTCACTCCTTGGCACACAGCAGGTGCAAAGAAAGTCACCTCTGTGTGGGTTGAACTAAGGAAGGGATTTAGATAGGGAGCCCATCCCAGAGAAGATGACTGCCACTTTGCAGCCCAGCAGCAGAAAGTTGTTGCTTTCTAACAATGATGGGATCTGAGCACCAGTGGGCTGGCTATGCCATCTGTCCCCTTCAGTCCCAGGCTGTCTGTTTCTTCCTTGGGGCCGTGTGGTATGGGCTTTGCATCTGCCCAAGCTAGACTGGGCTTTCGCTCTTCCCTTCTTGGCTAATTGACCTTGAACATGTCATTTGATTTCTGCTGCTCAGTTTCTTCACCTGCAAAATAGGCAGAGTGATGTGGTGAGGATTAAGTCAGGCAGTGCGTATGAGCAGGAATAGCACCC
Organism: Aethalodelphis obliquidens; assembly: GCF_003676395.1. NCBI lineage: Eukaryota > Metazoa > Chordata > Mammalia > Artiodactyla > Delphinidae > Aethalodelphis > Aethalodelphis obliquidens. Next base: position 32,777,556 of record NW_020837955.1, on the reverse strand, counting down.
GGCTCATAGGTCTCAGGGGTTGACATTACGTATTTGCATACGGAGCCACACCCACTCCCTCGCTCGGTAGTGCGGTAGTGCCCTCCGCCAGCAAAGCTGCCTGATCCGTCACAGCCCAGGGTGGGGAAACTCAGCCGAAAGAGCTGGAAGGGAGACTCCTGTACCTGCCAGGGATGTGGAAGATAAAGGCTTCCGGAGGCCAGATTTAAAATGATAAAGTGAGTGAGAAGACAGCAGGGGGAAAATGGGGAGCTTCAGAAAGAGAACTGGAGTGAGTTGGGGAAAAGCACAGTGTGCGGAGACAGGAGTGGACGGATGAAGTGTGATAAGAAGATTATGGGCTGCTGAGAGCTGGAGTGGGCAGTGAGGAGGGAGCCGGTGATGAAGGAGAGGTAAAAACTTGGCTGCAATAACCAGATGGCTCAAAGGTAATGACGCGCAAAGGGGAGGGCGGATGTGTAGGAGCAAGACAGAGAAACTCGAGCTGTGCTGGCCAGTGTGGCCCAGCCCAGGGGCCCTGGAGCCAGGATAAGATGTCCTGCCAAGTGTGTGTATGCGCGTGCGCACGTGCGCAAATAAACGAGAGCGCAAACAAGCACATGTGTTGTGTTCATCCGAGCAGTTCTATTCAATCTAAAGGACCGAGTGCATATACTCTCCAGTGTACAAGAGCAACGTGTGCTATTGCACATAACCAATAGCAGTGCTAATAACATCAGCAACAGCAATAAAAACTGCCACTCATCATGTGCTGGCCACTCTGCTGTAAGCCTTGATGATCCCACTCTTCACAATAATCTTGTGGAGTTGGCACTACTATTCTCCCCATTTTAGAGGTAGGAATTGAGGCTCAGAGAGGTTAAGTTACTTGCTCAAGGTCACACAGCCGTAAGCGGCAAGGCCAGAATTCAGCACTGTATCTGACCGGCTAAATAGCTGGTACCATTGTTAAAAACATCCCAGGTTATAAGCGTTCAAATTCTCTTCAGTTGATAGTCCCTCAAAATTATTTCTTAGTTGGAAAGCAAGCAGAGCGGGTGGAACACAAGAGACCACCTGGTTGGCCAGGGTTTGTAAGGACCAACGTCCAGCACGTTCCAGAGGAGTCCCAAGATCTGAAAGTGAATCGGGCCTATGTTTCACACTGACATCCACAGACCATTCAATGGCCAAGGGCAGCATACATGCCCAGGGCTGCTTTTCACCATTAAAGAGTGAGGCCACAACCAGTTTGCAGGCTGCCATCTACCTGCCTTGGCAGTACTGGCAATACACATTCTAATGCAAAAGTAGTTATACCTGGTAAGTATAAGGAAAAGCAAAACAAAACATGTTTTCATGAAGCAATGCTGCTGTTTCCAAAAGGGCATCAAAGAAGGATTTATTTTATGCTGAGGACTGTATGAAGAGCTATTCCAAGCCCAGTATTAGACTGCAGGAAATTGTGTGAAGCAACCTTGGAAAATCAGTTTTTTTCTGTCCTGAATTGAATTCTGATTGCACCTTTTGGTGGTGGTTCTTTCTTTCACAGTCTCTTCCTTCCGTCTCCATTGGTGTCTGGCTTCTTGGTCAGTGGCAGGGAAGCTCGACCAAGTCCACATTTGTTTTTCTCGGTTAAGGTGAGGCATGGTCGGGTCGCATCCAAAACCATAATGATCACATCATGAGTGTTTGCCTAGCACCCGCCACTGTCACCTGTTATCTCATTCTACCCTCTTTACTGTTTCACAGTTGATGGGCTGTGTCTCACTTCTCACCTTTTCCTCTGGGTCCGATGATAATTCTCAGAGACGACAAGGCAAAAGAAGTAATTGGTGTGTGGCAGTTTGGGGGGCAGAGCACCTGTGGTGCATTGGACATGGGCTCTGGGGTGTGGCTTTGGGAAAACTGCCAAGCAGGGATAATAAAGATACCAAATTTGCAGGCTCTTTGGTGGGGGTTATATGAGACGGGTCTATGTCAATGGCAGGGACCGTCATGGAGCCCTGCACTGGGTAAGCAGTTAACAAATGTTGTGATGTGAATAATATAATTTGCTTCCTAAGTTTGGTTCTGGGTGTGTATATTGAACCTATGTCTGATTAATAGTATGCTGGTGTTTTGACTTCATTATACTGTTGTGTTTAAGGGACTTGGGGGTGGGGTGCAAAGGTGAATGGTACATGGGGTATTCCTTTAAAAAGGTCAGTTCTGATCAAGGGAAAATGTTGACAAATAGCTGTAAAACAAAGCCGTGAGGACATTACAGGATGGAACTGGAGTTAATGGGAAGGAAAGACTACTTCTAGGCTAGGCAGTTAGGGAAGGCTTCCTGGAAGAGTTGGTCCTTGACTTGACTGGAAAGAACAAACAATATTGCCAAGTGGAGGCTGGAGTAAAGGGAGGAATTCCAGGAGTAGAAATGAGATGACCAAAGGCACAGAGGCAGGAACACTCTAGTTACTCAGAGAAGTCTGTGAATTCTTCCCATGAATAAACTGGTCATAGCATCTGATTTGCTCTACCTTTTCCTTAGGGTTTTTCTCAGTGCTGATCTCTAGTTACCTGTGTTAGTCAGGATAAGTCTAGCCTGCTGTGTAACAAACAATCTCAGTAACTTAATACAACTAAGTTTTGTGTCTTGCTCCTCTCACAGTCCGTTGGGGAGGGGCTACATTCCACACAGATTTTTTAGGAACCAAGGCTCCTTTTGACTAGTGGCTTCATCATCCCCCAGCACCCAGAGTTCTCTACTGGACTGAATCTGGCTGACTGATAAATGAAAAGAGTATGTGGAGCCCACAGAGGAAGTTTTAGGGACCAGACTGGAGGTGGCGACCTCACTTCTACCAATATTCCATTGGCCAGAACTCAGTGACGTGGCCCACCTAGCTGCAAGGGAGGCTGGAAAATGGAGTCTTCCTGCACACCCAGAAGTAAACTAAAACAGGTTTTGTGAAAGCAGATAATATTGTCCCTGTCACAGTTTTCTATAACTGTAGGTATTTTGGCAAGCAACTTGAAGATGAGTATAATAAATCCTCAAGTTAAGTATTCTTTTGAGTTTGCAGTGACTACTGTATATTTTATTCTTGTGCCAAGAGAGAACCTTGAAATATCTTGCAGACCATCTATTTACAAGCCCTGCACAGATTCATGGCATAACGTGTATCATTCGATCTCGTGAGAGGTAGCAGAACAGGTGCGCTAATTCCTCCATTTAACCACTGAGGAAGCTGAGGCAGGAGTGACCCTGGACTCAGGGTTCTTTTTTGCCGATGATCCAACCCTGTCAGTTCCAATGAGGACATGAGCTACGGAAGGAATTCCATTGCCTCTGTGGTCTCTGATGTTAGAGCCGTGATTCTCAAATGGGGACCAATTTGCCCCCCCAGGAGATGATTGGCTATGTCTGGGGACGTTTTTGGTTACATCTGGGGGGGGGGTGCTACTGGCATCAGGTCACGGGGAGGCTAGGGATGCTGCTAAATGTCTGCAAATCACAGGACGGCTCCCACGACGAAGAATGATCTGGCTCAAAATGTCAATAGTGCCAAGTTGAGAAACCTTGCTTTAAAGACCAAAAAAAGACCCGTGGCTGGAGTGTAGTCAGAGGACAGTGTGGGAATGACGTCCAGGGCTTGTGACTGTCAGGACACAAGCAGCGCCCACCGGTTATGGTGAAAGCAGTCAGCAGATGCCACCAAAACGCTTTGTCAAATGCCCACGTATCAGGATTATGACCCCTATTGCCAAGCCAAACACGTTAGTAAGCAAGGCAGACCTCTTTGACGATGTGTGTCCATAACCACAAGAAGTACTCAAAAGATGTCATGCAGTGCACAGTTAAAAGGTCATCCAGCGCATTCTAAACACTGTACAAAAGCACAGAGGGAAGACTGGTAGGGAATGACAACTTGTTGAGCACGGTGGTTTCTGGAGGACGAAATTGAGTTATTCTATTTTGGCTACCATGTGCTTTTCTAAATTTTCCAACATTTCTAAGTTTAGTTTGTATTTTTTAAAACCTTTTTAGTTTGATATTATTTTTAATGTACAGAAATGTTGCAAGAAGAGTACAAAAAACTTCCAGAAACAGGTTCACCAAATGATTACATCTGACCCTGTTGGCTCTATCATTCCTCCATCCCTCTCTCTCCCTCAGCCATTGTGCCTCCTTACCCCTAAATATGTGAATGGTACATTTATCAAAATCAGGAAATTCATTTCTTCTTCTGTTTAACCTGGAACAGTTCCTTAGCCTTCTTTTGTGTTTCTTGCCCTTGTCATTTTTGAAGATTATATGCTAGTTACTTTTTTGCAGAATATCCCTCAGGTGGGGCTTGTCTGCTATCTTCTTGTGATTAGATTCAGGTTATGCATCTTTGACAGGAATACCACGTAAGTGATATTGTGTCCTTGTAAACATGCATTAGGTTTTTAATAAAAGGGAAAATGCTATGACAAAGAGATGACTTAATAAATGAATATAGCCCCACTCCCCACCAGTCCCCACTCCGTCTCCTCCATGGTCAGGAGCCACGGCCCTGTCTTATTCATCTGGACGTTCTTTGTAGTGTTCAGTACTTATCTCTTTTACAATTAATTTCATTCATTTGTCAAACGTTTCTGGAACACCTACAGTTCTGTGCTCACTTTTCATTCTTTCATTTCACCTCCTTCGTTGGCCAAACCTTTCCAGAGCACAAGCTCTGTGCTGAGGTTTGGATCATGCCCCAAGCACAGTAAGCAATTGAATATTTCTGAATCGAAGTACGCTTTTTGCCACATCCTAGCAGGTGTGTGTGGCCATCAGGGCGTTTTTCCCTCTTCAGTGGCTTCCCAGGTATTCTTTCCTACCTCTGTCTCAGTACTTCCGATATTCAATCAAAATGCTCTGTCTCCCCAACTTGTCTTCAAGCTGCTTGAGGAGAGAAACCAAGTCAGGCCCATCTCCAGCTCCCAGGAGCCTAGTCCAAGACATTACATCAGTGCTTCACACGCATTTCCAGAATAAATGGCCTTTCCATAACCAGCCTGTATGGATGGGGGACTTTTTCCTTTGAGGAAATTGTCTAAGAATGCCCATTCTGTTGAACTAATCATCCTTCAGTTATACTTATAAATAAGTCAGGAGTCACCTAAACACAGCAGAAACCCAGGAAACTACACACACACACACACACACACACACAAACACACACACACACACACACACACCTGCTCTTTTGGGGAGATTTGGAGTTACTATCAGTTCAGAGTGTACTTCTTTAATCAGAACGGTCCATTGTGCCCCAAACTGGCTAATTCCATACTTCCAGTATCTCGGAAATCGAACATCAGATTGTATTATTAAAGCAAAGTCATTTGAGAGCGGCAGCAACTACGCAGCTACCCGTGCTCAAAGCCCCACATCTTCATTTCATAACTACCAGCTGTCCTGGTAACTTTCTTTGCTTTTAACTCCAAAACCATGAAAAGTAAATGGGAATGAGCCAGTTTAAATTAACTATGAGACACAATTACATTTTGACAGTTTAATTGCATTCTTTCTCCCAGCCTAACTTTCTAAACAAGATACTGCACATATCAAGTATGCCAATTGTATTTTTAGATTCTTTTGCAATTAAGAAAGTAGCCCTAAAAGAGATAAAATAATTGGTGGACTAAATGGTTCTTTCTTGAGGGAACTATATTAAGGAATGAATGCTGAGCCATTACATCCGTAGTAATTAGCTTTGAAACCACTGTGGACAGATGGAGACTCCTCCTTGAAGCCACAATCCTATTCTTCACCCCCTCCTCTCTGCTCCACGTTGCCAAGCCAACAGAGGGCCGAGAAATGCCTTGGCCGGCAAGGATTGGGTGGTTTATTGCCCTGTGGTCTGAGTGCCCCAAGGTGGCTCCAGAGATGGCATCATCTGTGTGAACCAGGGCAGAATTATTGACGTATCCTGGGAGGTGACTTCAGCATCTGCGAACTTTGGATGAATCTGCAATACGATTTGTCACTGTTAAAATTCCCAAAACCGATTCAAAATATTCAGCGGGGTGGGCTAGGGACATACGATGAACTAAAAAAGTAAGATCCTAAATGGTAAAATCTAAGTCGGTACCATCAATATGCACATTAACAAACGACAGAAAGGATGAACATCAAAACATTAACCTCTGGATGGCGGGATAATGGTGAGCTTTACTTCTTCATCCTTTTCTTTTATAACCAGCAAAAGCAGGTGTTACATATATCTCTCTCTACAGGGTAGGTTGAAATAGCATGTGGTTGAAACCAAATTCAGAATGATGACTATAAAGCATCTATATTTGATAGTACCTCTCATGGGCTGAATTGCACCTCCCCCCTCCAAATACATATGTGGAGGTCCTAACCCCCAGTACCTCAGAATATGGCCCTGTTTGCAGATAGAGTCCTTAAAGAAGTAATCAAGTTAAAATGAAGTCATTGGGGTGGGTCATCCATTCTGACTGGTGTCCTTATAAGGAGATTAGGACACAGATGCACACAGAGGAAAGAGGATGTGAAGACACAAGGAGAAAATGGCAATCTACAAAGGTGAGAGGACTCAGAAGAAATCAACCCCACTGACACCTTGATCTTGGCCTTCCAGCCTCCAGAACAGTGGGAAAGGAAACTTCTGCTGTTTAAGGTGCCCACTGTGGACCTTCACTATGGCAGCCCAAGCAGACTGATACAGCACCATTAAGTTATAACGATGGTGATATGACCTGTGCAATTGCTCAGGGACCAGTGCTCAGAAAGGCCCTGCACTTGTCTCAGTGCTCTGCTGTTGCCGTCTTAAAATTCTTAATAATTTCTGAACAAGCAACCCCACGTTTTCATTTTGCACTGGGCCATGAAGTATTTAGTCAGTCCTGATTGTACCCTTAATCCACATGTTTCCACCTTCAAGGTAGGCCAAGTAGGTGCTCTCTTATTTACTAAGCATTTATTGAGCACCTGCTGTGAGCCAGGCACTTCGCTCCTAAACACAGAGAAGTTAGCTCACATCTTATCCTCTAGGAAGCTCAGCTGAAGAGCGGGAAAGGCTTGTAGACAAACAGCTCAGTGCCCACACGTGGAGGAAGGAAAGGCAGCACCAAGGAAGGCGCGTGCCCACTCTAGATGGCTTCACACCACCCAAAGCCCATTGTAGAGACAAGCAAAGTGAGGCTGACCTGCCCGAGTTTCAGCCAGCTGGCCAGTGAGACTCAAACCCCGGTCTTAACATCCTCTTTCCATGAAGTCTCACCACTCCCAGAAGTGCCCCATGTGACTTCCCATATAGTTAACACACAGACCGAGGGGACATGGAGTCGGTGTGTGGTATATTCACACACTGACGATTGCGAGGCTGCAGGTACTTTGTGAAGCAATCTTAAAGGTTCATGCTTGCAGCACGGGGCTCATGAATCATACAACGTGGATGGGAGCTGGCTGCAGGATAGAGAGCCTGAAACCGGGGGGAGAGACATCTAAAAGGGAATGGCCTTGGATTAAGTCATTTTAGAAACAATAGTGTCTGGGTCTGTTCCTGGGGCCACAAGGGCCTCTTATGGGGGAGTAATAATGTCCACTCTCTACTGACTTTCCAAGTGTCTGCTCAATCGTTTATGTCCCACTGTTGGCAAAATAACTGATACAAGAAAGCCCCATGTTCAGAAACTATAAGTGAAGACAATGTTAGGCTACAGTCTGCATTATCGGCAAATATAAAGCCGATGGCTTTATTTCCGTTAAATACAAAGCACCCGGGTACCACGATTCCCCGCCACTCCCCAGTCTGATGGATTTTGTTCAGTGTCTGAGAACGCCTTCCTCATTTAGCTCAGGAGAGTTTTGCCACCTTAATGACCTCGTTACTTAAGATATCTATTATTCAATTATGGTTAAGAGATGGGTAAGATGAATTCTTTTCCAAACTTTCAAGCAAGTGAAACTTTGCATTTATTAAAGCAGGGATGAAAGAAACATCTCTTTCTCTGGCACCAACCAGTCCTGGAATCAGCACTCCCCCTGCCAGACATGCAAAGGGTCTTCGGTCCCCCGCGGGCCAGTTCAGCACCATTGTTTCTCAGATAGCAGACTCACTTGGACCTGTTAGCCTGAGTGCCCCACAGGTCGTCAAGAAGAGGCACCGGACTCCATTATAACGTCTCTTAGCACTTTCTGCACCACCACGCCGTGCTGGTGGCTACCTGGCTGTGCAAGAGGGGCCTGCAAATGGGATTACAGACAGAACATCACCTCGCCTGTCCCCTCCAGCCGGGTGAGGGAGGAGGCGGGTCGCGCTCAGCAAGCAGCTGTATCCTTTGATTTTCTCGGAGACCTCGTGTCAGGCCTGTTGCGCCCTGACCGAGTTCCACTTTGATGGGTGAACCAACACCCCCCAAGTCGGGGCTGCCATCCGGGGCTCCTCCGTGCGGGCAGCTGGGGGAACTGAGTCACAATGATGCGGTCTGAACACCTCTCTGCACGAGCAAGGTTGTGTCGCCTTCTTTAGGCTTTTATTTTGGGGCCGTGGTGGTGATCAGTGTGTGTGTGCGTGTATGTGCACGTGAATGTGTGTTTTCTTCCAGCTCCTCTAGAACGTGGCAGTCTAGAGAAAGGGTCCACGGGGTTCCAGGGAAGCAGAGGACAGTCAGTTGATCAGGGCATCTGGGGCAGGCGGGCAGAAAACTGTCTTAGCAGCTTATAAAAGAAACACACACACACACACACACACACACACACACACACACACACACACACACACACACATACACTGGGCGATTGGAGGCATCACCTTGCTCGTCCAAGTTCAGCAGAGTTGACAATTCTGAGCCTCGTTTCGTGCTGTTTGGACCTTGCCCGAAACCCCTCCAACTGTCCTAAGCAGGAGAGAATAGGCCCTCTGCTAATTACCCCAGGGGCCAGCTTTCTGCTCCTTTGAAGAGCTCGCTTTGATGTGATGCAATTCTGCTGCCAGGCCCGGCTGTGCCCAGATTAAGGACATAACGAGCAATTATCAGCTGGGCCCGAAGAGTGCGGCTCAGGCAGCAGAGTGGAAACTGGCCTGCGCCCGCCGCCGACTATCCTGGCCTCCGCCAGCTCCCCCGGGGTTGGAGCAATTCACTTACCCACTTCCCTCCGCACTCCTGCCTTTGGCGACATCCTTCCCGTCTGTAAAATGGGACTGAGGGGGCTCATGAAGGAACCTGCTTGGAGGGCTCCACCCGGCCGGCCACACCGCGCTTTAGCTGCTGCTCGGGGCACCAGAAAAATACTGGGAGAGACAACCTAGGGTAGCACAGAGCCTTGGGGAGGACAGGCTCTGCCGTCAGAGTCTCAAAGTCATTAGGGTGACTGTGTGACCTTGGCCAAGGGATGAACCTTCTCAGGTCAGCGCCCCCTCCTGGAAAGGCAGGACACTAAGGGAATCCACCTGCAGGATGGTGGGGGACCAGAGTGCAGGGCCTGCACCCGGGGACCCACTACACCCTCGAGGGCCATATCACCATCACGTTCACATATTTGGTCACAGGCCCTGAGGTGGGGATGGATGGGCTCGTAATAAGATAACTGAGGCACAGGCAGAGTGACCTGCACATCGTCTGCCCTAAAGACCAGGGAAAGAGAGTCGAACTGAGTTTTTAAGACATTATAAAGAAGCAGTTTGGTGGGATCTGAGTCCCACTCTCCTCCAGAAGTTCTTTAGGGGCAAGATCTGGGGGTCTTTTCTGGTTTTGTCCATCTGATGCTGAGTCCTGTCCTGACAGCTTTCCTCAAAGCACAGGACACGTCTCACAGCTAGGAGGAAAAATCTACCAGAGGGAAGAGCCTTCTGTTTTCACAAGGAGCGTGGGCTCTTCCACATAAAGGGGCTCCAATCTTTCCAAGACTCTCTTCCCTGCTCCTAAAATTCCTTTTGTTTCCCTATCAGACATCAGGCTTGAAAGACAGAGCTCCCTGGAGAGGGGACACAGGACTTCCCTTCCAGGTGGTTCCCTGAACCTGGCACCAGGTAAATCTGCAAAAATCCACCTCCAATAAGAAACTCCCCATCCACTTCCCCTGGTGGCCACGTGGTCATCTCTGAATTCCCATAATTCCCTCTGCTGGGCCCTTACCTCTGGGGTTTTGCAGATGGTTCCATGGGGGCAGATTAATGAGGCTCTGAGCATCTTGGGGCAGAGATCACCTCATGCTCATCTCTGTTCCTCACAGGTACATAGTCTAGGAACCTTTGTTTTTTCCTCTTTCTTTCTTTCTTTTTCTTTCTTTCTTTCTTTCTTTCTTCTTTCTTTCTTTCTTTCTTTCTTTCTTTCTTTCTTTCTCTTTCTTTCTTTCTTCTTTCTTTCTTTCTTCTTTCTTTCTTTCTTTCTTCTTTCTTCTTTCTTTCTTTCTTTCTTTCTCTTTCTTTCTTTCTTCTTTCCTTCCTTCCTTCCTTCCTCCCCCTTCTTCCTTCTTTCCTTCCTTCCTTCAACAACTCTTTCTATTTTCCTTTCTTTCTTTCCCTCTCTCTCTCTTTCTTTCTTTTCTTCCTTTTTTCTTTCTTTTAATTTAAGCCAATGATCTGAGATTATTTCTGGAGAGAAGGCTTGGTGGACAGGGGTGGGGCTGAGCCCAGGCGTCTGGGTGGAGGGCTCTGCCACAGAGGGAAGCACCAGAGAGCGGCCACCTCACAGCTGTGCATACAGCTAGCCTTTGCCATCTCGGCAAGTTCTGGAAAGTTCTGTCTGCTTCACCCTGGGGATCCCGGCCCTCGCTGCCGCCTTCCTTCCAGACCCTCAAATGAAGCAAGCCCCCTCCTGTTCCTGCTCCTTCACACACGTTCCTCTTCCTCCCCTTTAACGACTTACTCCCAGCTCAAGTCCTTCAGAATTCAGCTCCCTCCTCCAAGAAGGCATCTCTGGCGGCCCAATCCAAACAGGGTCCCCTACCTCAGTTCTTTTTCTTCATGGCCCTTATCCCAGTTCTCCTTCAAATACCTATTTGTGGGAGTATCTGATCAACACTCTGACACTCACTAATCTACACAATCCACGAAGGCAGCGCCTGGCCATTTGAGCACTACAGTCCTCCCAGTGCTTGGGACACAGTAGGGGCTCCATAAAGATTTGGTAAACGAGTGAATACGCATGATTACCAACGCTGCTTGGGGCCAAGTTATCAATTCTACCCTGAAGCCCAGGATATGTGACCTCCAAACGTCCGGGAAGGAATGGCTTTGACTTCTGTCTGCTCGGATGGGAGCGTCGCCACCCAGCTCCGCCTGCCCTCTGCCCCTACCACGAGAGCCTCAGTTCCCACCACCCCTTTCACTCACAAGAAGCTCGGGGCTGTGTTCAAGAGGGATTTTTACAGCAGCCAAATCCAGCAAATGTTCCCTTAAAATAGAATGCCCTCCCTCTTCCCAAAGGGGAACGTGATTGACATTCGCCTCCTTTGGGAACAGTCTCCATGACCCCCTCCCACCCCCAGATACAGGAGCCACCAGAGCAGCCTGCCCTCGAGATAAAAAGCCGCTGAGCCCTCGGGGAGGCTGGAGAAAAGGGTAGCTGCAGGGGGTGGGAGGCCGGCACAGGCAGTTTTCACATCTCGGGACCTGAAATGATTGCCTTCCTCTCCTCTCTCTGCGGGTCGGTGGGGAGGTGTGTTATGAGCTGGTGGCTTCAGGCTGGACCTGGAGACGGAAGAGGCGGCAGCTGTCAGGGGTAACTTAGCAAGTCCCTCCTCACCCATCACAGCTGAGGCCAGATCCATCTGCAGCCCATCCGCAGGGACATAGGAAGCCTGCCCCGCCACCGGCCTGTTACAGCGGCTGCGAGGCGGCCGGACCAGGGAACCAGGGAGATGCCTGTCTGGCAGAGAAAAACGAGTGTAACAACACTGATAAAAGAAAAGGATGGGGCCAAGCCCTGCCTTCCGTTGGGGCCTTGCTACAAGGAGGGGACGTGGCGGGGGTGGTCCCCACTAGAGACCCCAGATGCCAGCGGTAGAGGCCAAGGGCCTCCCAGAAAACCCCGTGGGGACGTCTTTTTCTTCCCATCCACAGTACCAGGGACAAGGCCTGGCACGCAGAAAGGTCTGGGATGGCTTCCTCTAGCGGTGAAACGTAAGGGGAGAAATGCTGGGTTTGGGGTTAGGTCAGGGCTTAAATCCAAAGTGGGTCCCTTGCTGAACAAGCTCTTAATCTCTCTTGGCTTTATCTAATTTCATCTCCCTTGATCTTCCATGTGGGTTAAATACACCCCTTATGAGGTCCTTGGGATGGCTATGGGCGAAGTTACGGGTGCCCTGCACGTATTACCCCTGTGCACGCACCAGCATCTTTCCCCGTGTAATGAAGAAAATGTATGCCCTGGGCAGAAAACATGGCCTTCAATGGGGTGTCTCTCTCCCCCCACCCCCTGCCTCTGTCGGAGCTAGGATCCATACCGGTGTTTCCCGTCGCTTTCTTGAGTCTGGAGCTCAGTACGATTCATATGAGAATTTACTTCCCCTGCACATCTTCTTAGCTTGGCTAGAAAAATTACAGCAAATGATTAGGATGAGAACAGACAAGAGAGCCTGAGTTTCGAAAAGTGCTTTAGAGTTGGCAGCATTTTTATGCACAGCCTCTCTTGACAGACAAGGAGTCTTGTTGGAATGAAAAACACAAAACAGGTGGAAGTAAGTAAATAGACGGTTCAGCAGCCCCGCCAGTCCAGGGGTGCGCATCTGGCTTGAGGTGTTGCCGGTGGCTTGCGCCTGCTCTGACAGCAGGGTGCCAACAGCGCCTGGTGGCCTTTGGAAGCACTGGTAGAAAGTCTGGTAAAGAGGGAATTCCATAGTGATCAGAGAGATCATCAGGCCCCTAAAACTCCGTAGTGAAACCTATTCATTGGAGCTGTTATACTGTCACGGTTTTCTTATTTATACTTTCCTCTTTAAGAAGGATTTGGCATGACTTACCGCAAAGACTCTATATTATACATACAGATCTATACACACACGCACACACATATATACACACACACATACATACACATACAGTTCATAACAGGATAAAATAAAGAGATGAAGAAATCAGGGTGAAAGGGAAATAGAAGTAAAAATCAGATTAATCCAAGCATAAGCCTATACAATCTGGAAGAGTTGCTACATGTGGGACGGGGAAGTGGGCTTTATTTACACTCATGCAAAGACATCCTTTTACGTTACCCCCAGATCCCATCCTCAGAGCTGCCCGGACACACTTGTGGCTACCGGTATAACAAATCCCCCACCTGGTGGTGTCTTGTCTCACGTCACCGTTTTACATATAATTTATTTCCTGGCATGAAACCAGCTCTACCTTCAGAGCCGTGGCCTTCGCCATTTTTCACCTGGGGATTTCCCGGGTATCGGACAGCTCCCAGGCCTGGGGAAGCCACCTGCCTCAGCCTATTGGAAAAGAGCAGGCTGAGCCTCTTGGGAAATTTTGGACACAGCAGAAGAGATATGTGCTCCCTGAAATATAGTTGTTCAGATGCTTTTAATTCTGTTATGTGGTTACAGCCATGGGTGCCTTCGTCCAGGACGTGGATGACCATAGTGCTTCCTCTGGTTGCCAGAACGACGCTACCCTGTAATCTATAGAGAAACCAGCGCATCCATTGACAAGTGACACGGTGCATTTTACTTTCCTTGTAATGTGGAGACACGATGACTTATTATCCCAACACACTCTTAAAGAGACGTTCGCTACGAGGGACAATAGGAAACGAATTTGTACAGTTTTATCACTTAATAACAAATCCAAATCCGGCAGCCTCATCCTTTGTTTAGTGGTGTGGACGGGAGTTCCAGGGCTTGCCCTACCTCTGGTACTTACTAGTTGCATAAACTTAGGCAAACCTTAACCTCCCTGAGCCTAGACTCTTCTCACCTGTAAAGTGGAGTAACACTAATACCCACAGAATCGAGTTAGTGTGAAGATGAACTGAGAGAATGTACATGAAGCATTCAGCCATGTCTAGCACTCAACAAATCTTACCTGCTAGTATTCACATTATTAATTTCATGATGATGATGATAATGAGACAATATTTAAAGCCATGGTGCTCAACCGGGGACAATTTTGCCTCCCAGGGGATATTTGCAATATCTGGAGACATTCTTGGTTGTCTTATCCGGGAGGGAGTATACTACTGGCATCTAGTGGGTAGAGGCCAGGATGCTGTTAAACATCCTCCAGTGCCCAGGACAGCCCCCGCTAGAAAAAGATCCCCTCAAAATGTCAACGAAGCCAAGGTTGAGAAATCCCATTTTAAAGTATAAAAATGTCTTGTTCACAGTTAAATTCTTGCTTTTTCGGAATTCTATTAACATCAGCTAGAGAAACCACACTTTAAAAAAAAAAAAAGGTGGGAAACACCTTTGCCAATTTGCTAACTGGCTGTACAGTCTGACGTTGTCTGCTCAAGCCTCAGTGCTCTCACCTGTCAAATGGCTGGGTTGTACTAGTTGATTTCTAAGTGTCCTTCTGGCTCTGACCCTCTCCGTGATTCTAATTTTCAACAATCCTCTTTTGTGCATAAAGGAAGAGGGGCCGGGCAGAACCAGGCTACATTCTGGATAAATAACAGCACAATAGAATTCCTTTTGGAAATAAATCATCTTTTCATATAAAATCTTCTGAAGACCGTTTTGAGAAGAGTAATAGATCTGCCAGTCCAACACCTGCAGGGTGGGTAATAATTTACTTAGCTCACTGACTTGGGGGCAGGTCCTGTTCTTGATAAATGGCCCAATTAAACATCTGTTAATCACAGCATTATCTCATCGGAAGGTGGAATACCTGCTTCTCTCAAGCAGTTTCTCAGTGAGATAACATCACAAATTCCCCAAGCAGTAAAGGGCATTTAACAGCACACGGAATCGGGGGTGGGGGGGGGACGACAATATTCCTCTCTGTGGCTTCGGCCCCCAGCAATTGCTGGGAATATCCCCTATGCCCCATCCCAGCCCTTCCCCCATCAACCTTCCTATAACCTCGGCTCCTGAACTCTCCTGTTCGTCTGAGGCCTTGATAATAAAGCAACATCTGCAAAACCTACGAGAACTTTACTGCAGTTAATTGAGTAATTGAAGCAAGATGCAGGGAGAGGTGATCTATGGGCCTGGGTTGAGGGCCGAGAAGGGAGACAACGGATTTATTGCAAAGGCCGTGGGCGGCCTTGGGTCCAGGCCCTGGTTCACGGGAAGTTTGAGGTCATGTGGGATTAAAATATCTTTAGAAACAAATGGAATAATTTGACTGAAATATCAGGGACGCTGTGCCAGTTCATGCCAGGAGACCAGGTGTGATTTATTTATCTTTGCACCCAATACGTTTTTTGGATATCTGCCCCGTGAGTCTAAATTTATAGATTATTGAGCAAATGGATAACCCTTGTCTGCGTCTGTCTGTCTGTCTCATCCTGATTGTTACATGAAGCCTGACTTTTGTAGTTCAAGATAAGTAAAGTTATGCCTTAAAGGCACGAGAGCCCCAGAAACTACCCAGGTGGTAAGCAGGGCCAAAGATATTTACAATCTAGCGGTTGTATTTTCTCGAAAAAAAGGTTTAATAGAGCCAAGATGCAATCGGTGGTAATGTCTTCTTGTAATTGAATAAATCCATAAATCTTTACATTTAAGCACAATTCACCACCTTGAAGTCATTGGGTATCATGTAATATATTTTCTAGCCTTGCAGATGCCAGATACACACATTATAGATACATAAAATCGCCCCTGTGAGCGCCTGGCATCAGATGTGCCTGCTGACTAGCCCGAGAACACGCCCCCAGCACACGGAGGATTGGCCTTTGGGAAGGTTATTGCTCCTTTTGTAGTTTCTCTGCTGCTTTATTAAATCCCAAATTCCTTGCAAAACTGTACAATTTTAATAACTCAAATCTGCATGGATCATAAAGCTGTCTAAATATACCTAGAGCCCTGAGTAACAGACAGATCCGCGGGTGATGATGTCGCTGGACCTGATTAACCGGAACAGGTCACTGACAAGATTTTATTACAAGTGTCATTTAGATTTCTGACAGCTTTACAAGGCCTAATGGCTTTTTATTAAATACATTGTGTTCAAGGAAGCTGACAGTTGGGGATGCCTTGTAGATACAATGCAATGGAATTTCCTTAGAAGCTGGGTGAGAGAAAGCAGAAGGATGGTGGGACGTCCCTCCCTGTCCCCGGTCCTGTTGCTCAGGAGTCCTGGAGTTCACTATCTCCTGAGGCCAAAGACAAATGACCCCTGGCACCACCCCGCCAGCTCTCCAAACCCAGCAGGTCTGCCCCAGTTTGACCCAGAGGTTTACATGTGAAGCTCTCCAGAGAATCAAATTTCTTGGGCCAGAGGGTGACCCGCTCCAGCCACCGCCCCCCCCCCACCAACTCCTCCCCTAAGCCAGGCGTCCTCCTGGGAATCACTGAGCCTGGTCTTCCTGAAATTCACGTTCTCCGTAAACCAGTTAGCTAAGTTTTGTTTGTTTCTGTCCAGCAGTTTGTGGGACCCACTTGTAGGGGAGACGGAGGAAGGAGGGTGGACTTACCATGCTCCCCACTGCTGCCCCCGGGTGCTGGGCGCTGTGCTTGGTGCTCTCAGTAAAGTACCTCATCCAATCACATGACCACCTGGCTGAGCAGGTGCTTCTACTCCCCTTTAACGAGTGAGGAGATGCAGGTCCAGAAGGATTCAACAGAAGAGGGGAGATGAGAAAGAAGCCCTGAAGCTCTGGGGCATTTATTTCTCACCCCACTACTGGAGGAGGTGCTATCACCTGCCTTTAAGGATGAAGAAACTGAGGCTCACGTGACTTCCCCCACGCCCAATCCACTCAGTTCAGAGGAGGGGCACAGTCACTCATTACGGAAGGGATAGCCACACTCATTGGGAGTTAAGGTGCTTTACCTGCATGTCTCTTTGAATCTTTACAGCATCCCTATACATTCTATGTTAGTATCATCCCCATCTCACAGGGCGGGACCTGAAGCCTTAAGAGGTTCAGTGACTCACTCGAGTTCACGCAGGCAGTCAGTGCCTGTCAGGATTCAAACGCAGGCGGGGTTCTGCCTTCCCTCGCTCGAAGCATAACAGGAAAGCATGGAAATCGCGCACATCTGTGGATTAGTTCCTGCTTCCACAGCCCTTTGCAAAGTCATCTCGTTAGATCTTCACAAGGCTTGAAGATAAAGCATCACGAACCCCATTGTACAGATTGGATAGCTGAGGCTTAAAGAGGTGAAACGTCTTGCCCAAGTCCCATGAGTTACAAGCTGTGAGTCCAGGGTTGACCCCAGTTGCTCTCCTCTCCTCCGGGGCCGGGGCTTCACCGTGTCCTGGCTTGCCAATCCAGCATGGGGAGCACGCTGATGCTAAATAAGTACAACCAGGACTCTCAGGGGACAGTCGAGCACAAAAGACCAGAGGCCAGTAGCAGTTGAGAAGCAGGACTGACCTCGATTAGCAAGCACAATCGATCCTCATGACTTGTGAATTCTGTATTCACTTCCTCAATAAAATTTATCTGTAACCCCCAAATCAGTATTCACAGGTGCTTTTGCCGTCACGTGCAGACACGCATAAAACAGTGAAGTGTGAGTCACTGGACACGCGTGTTCATAAATGTCCTTTCTGCAGTCTATTTCGTGCTGTGTTTTTCATGTTTTTGTGCTATTTGTTGGTGATTTCACTGTTTAAAAAGGCCTCCTAGCATAGTTCTGTCTGGTACCCCTAAGCTCGAGAAGACTGTGACGTGCCTAATGGAGAGTTAGATAAGCTTCATTCAGGCATGAGTTACAGTGCTGGTGGCTGTGAGTTCAATGTTGGTGAATCACCTATATATATCAACTATATATATATGTACACACACACACTATATATATATATAAATATATATACACACACACTATATATATACACACTATATATATATAACTATATATACACACACGTGTATGTATATATTAAATAAGGTTTCTTTAAACAGAAGCACAAATTAAACAAGATTATATATTGATCAGTTGGCAAAAATGCTGGAAGAAGTGGATCACAGGAACCTAACCCTGTATCTCCCTGAAGGGCAGTGTTTCCTTATTCGCTACTTCATTGTCTGCAGCAACTGTATAGAACATCAACCGCCACAAGTAGTAAGAATCGACTGTACTTCCAAAGTTTCTCCTGTGTGCACAGACCTCTGCATGTTGCTATTGGGGACAGAAGGAGAAACCCAGCCCTTTTCTCCCAGGACTCATCATCATCACAAGGAGAGAAGCCTGAAGATTGGGACTGTCTGAACCAGCCTGAGATCCAGGACGGAACCCTTGTGCGTGTGCGCAGCAGAACCTCTCAGGTAGCGCTGTCCGTAGAAAAAGGGCAAGAGCCACGGAGGTCATTATACATTTTCTAGTAGCCACGCTTGCAAAAAGTTCAAAGAAACAGGCAAACTTCATTTTAATAATACATTTTATTTAACCCAATATGTGTAAAATATCATTTCAACATATAATCAGTATAAAAATATTAATGGAATGTTTCGCATTCTCCTTTTTGCCCTAAGTCTTTAAGTCCGGGGCATGTTTGACACTCACGATACATCTCACTTAGGAAAGCCACACTTCAAGTGCTCAACAACCACGTGGGACAGTGGCTGCCGTTTGGACATGGGTCTAAAAGGATCTGCCCACAGTAGGTATTCAGCAAACCCCTTTCGTGTCAGCTTGAAGTTGGGAGAAGTGGTTGTGGATGCAGCTTTGTATAGGGGACATTGCGGGGTCACTTGACCTCTCCAAGCATTGGGTATCCATAAAAGGGGGTGATGATAACACCCTCCATCCTCCCTGAGGGAGATAAAATGAGACAGCGTTGTATAGTGAGACCTTGGTAAACAACGGCTGCCGCTATTACTATGTTTCTATTATTGTTGACGGCGAACCCAGCGGTCTATGTCCAGCCAGCTGCTAAGATGGCTGCAGATCCACGGGGTGCTCTGGGCAACCCCCCCGCCACCAAATCCTACATACTTAACAGTGCACAAGAAAGTGGAAGCACATGTTTGCTGTTTCAGACCGAAGCAGCCAAACCGGAAACTCAGTAATATTCCAGGAGCCACCTCCAGAGAGAATCAGGGGTTAGTCAGGAAATTACTCCCATTTAACATGGGCTGCGTCTCCGGGGACCCTGCTGTGTCCCCCTGCTTGGCAGCCATGCCACCAGGCTGGGTTTCATCATTTCTGAAGCCAGGTTTTGCTTACAGTTCGAAAGAAGAGCCAAGTGGGCAAAAGGATTTTCTTCCGTTCCCGTTGTCCCACAGCCTGCGGGCGCAGAGCAAGGCTACCAGGGGCTCTCCTTGTAATCTGCTCACCATTTCTGATCTCGGGGGCTCGGTTGTGCAGTGTTATGTGAGGGCCAGGTTTCTCAAACCCCAACTGTGCTTGGACTCCACTTAAAGGAAAAAAATAACTCAGAGGTTCTGGAGAATTTGTCTTGAACCCCAGTCTGAGACACAGCCAAATGAAAGGCTTATTCTACAATAGAGCAAATTATCATTGCAACAGAGAACATGTGTTTAGATGTCTTGTTAAAGAATTGTTAAACAATTATTTTTATATTATTGAGATAAAGTATGATTTTTTTAAGTTTTTATGGGACTTCGGGCTTTCCCAAGACTGTGTATAAACAGTTTGAAAGTCACTGCATTAGGGAGAACGGCAATATGGGGGTCATTTGGGAAAGGCCAGGCCGACCTGGAGGGATGGCCCATGACACCCTTTCCCATCCATCATGTCACCTCTCAGCCTCAGGGAATGGACACCTGGCTTGGGCCCCTGTGCCCACTCCCAGCATTTGTGTGGCAACTTGGACCTAATTCCCACAACACTAAACCCACCTCCTTCTCTTGGCAAGCCAGCACCTGTCCTCTTCTCTTCTGGGGGCAGGGAGAGTTTTTGTGTTCATCTTATTTTTCCCCTATGATAACTGCCTCCTTTGGATAAAAGTCTCAATGGTAGTAGGTTAAATTTCAAACTGGGATAGTTTGGAAATATCCCTTGTACTGAGGTCAGAAGGTAGGCACTGCTTTTATGAATAACAGGATGCATCTAAAGTGATGGCAACCTGCTTACCAACACATTTTACACATCCTCTAAAACGGACCCCATCTGCCCAATCCTTCCCCTTTGCATGAGGCCCCACCCCCAGACACCCCGCAGAATGAGTCAGAAGTAAGTGAGCACCAGCTCCACTGCTGAGATTTTAGACATCACGTTGAAGCCGCGCACCTCGATGTTTGGCTTAGGAAAATGTGGATCAAATCAGCCATCAGGGGGTGGCCAGGAGGGGTAAGTGAAGTAACCAAGGTGCCTATCAGAGGGCCTGACACAGAATAGAGGCTAAGTCCTCCCCCTTCACCACTAGAACTCACTATAAAACCAGAAGGGGGTCCTCTCTCCTTCTGGCCACTCCCAGGGCAAAGCAGTCTATTTGGATAAGACATCACCCAAAAGGATGCTGTCAACTTTTCAGAGGTGGTATCGGACGGCTCTGACTTGTGGCAGCTAAGTGATAAGTGGTACTCTCCGCATTTCTCTCAGCTTCTCTGGGGTCAACATTTACCACCAGCTCTAACGCGGCAGCACGCTGTCCCGCATGCCATCCCCACAGCCACAGGAATCCCTGTAGAGCTGACAGTGGCAGCAGAGATGCAGTGCACTGCATCTCCAGACTCAGTGGGCTCCTCCCGTTCACCAGGCCACTGACTGCAGGAGAAGTGGCTAGAGGGTGGGCCAGGTGAGGCAAACCTCTCCTCTCCTCTGTCTGCTTCATCTGCAGACAGTGCTGCATCCAGTGCCTCAAAAAAGCTAGATTAAGTGGCTTCATCTAAGTGAGCAGCAATGTCACAATAAAGGGAGGATGTGCGGGAATCAGAAATGTGCTGCCCAAGCTGGCGGACGGTGCCTTCCTGTTCAACAGTCTGGTTAAGGGAGCAGCCGGAAACGATTGGATCACATGCCCCCACCCCAAGCCCTTAATGCTCTGACCCTGTCAGGCTTTGACAATTTTCCACTCTTCCCCGTATCAGCCGTGTGACCTTGCACTGATGATTTACTCTCTCTGAGCCTCAATTTTCCCATCAGTGAATATGGACATAGTGATGCCCACTTCTCAGGGACGGGGGAATTAAATGAGCTCACACGTGAAAACACGCATCAGAGCCGGCACATAGTAAGTGTTCAATTAATTAAAAAATAATAATGATTGATAGATGATGGCCACATTTAACACCTTTTTTTGAAAGAAAGTGCTGAGAGTCTCATTGGGTATGGTGAGTACCTCTGCCAACCTCACCACACACTATGAGGGAAAAAAATAGTCTCCAACACTCAGGCCAAGACACCTTGATGCTTGGCAAAAGTTCTTTGCCACCCAGGGCCACCCGCCATGGCAACCTGCTTGTGTGCTGAACGTGCACTACTGTCCATGGCTGCCTCTTGCAGCTGGACTGGCTCTCGCCTGATGTGTGTCTAGAGTCCATGATATTCTTTCCTCCATTTTCAGTCCTCAAAGTTATCCAACAGTCTAGTTAAATCTTACTAGACTTGAAAGAGAGCACCCCTTCCCCATCTGCCTCTGAGCCCTCCCTTCCCTGTAACTGTATATACTTTCCTGAGAGTTTCCACCTCTGAATAGGGGCTCAGGCTCAGACAGATGCCCAAAGGGCCCTGCCTTTAGTGGTCTTGGGGAGGCTCTGTCGTCTCCAAGAGTCAGGTCTCCTGGCAGGATCTCCCTTCTAATCCCTAGCAACACATCTGCCCAAATTAGGCTTTACTTAACCCCAAATGCCCACTTGGCAGCCCCCCTTCTAATGGCAGACTCCTCCTGGGCCTCCCCACTCCCATTCCCGCTCCTCTGCACTCCTGTCTCCACACTTGACGCTCTAGAATATAAATCTACTGTGTCTACCCACACTTTCTTAAATCAATCAATTGCTTCCATTACCCTCGGCTGAAATTCCAAACTCCTTCCCAGGGTTGACGAGGCTCTTCTGAGCTCACCTTTGCTTTTCTGCCCATCGCCCAGCTAACTCCTACCCCAGCTTCTGGTCTCAGCTCACGTGTCACCTCCTCTGGGAGGTCTTCCCTGATGCACCTCTCAAAGCTCCCACAGCTGTCTGTTCTTCCCCACCCAAGCGTGTATCGAACACCATGTGCTGAAACCCTGTATCTCCAACTGTCTGAAATGACTCGCTCCTCTCTGCTTCCCAGTGCCTAGTGCAATGCTGAAAACTGAGCAGAATTAATGAGTTGATCGATCTGTGATGACTCCTGGAGACTCTACTCAAGGCTCTCTCAGCATTGGGACCAGCAGCTCAGACCTCCCCCAAGGCACCGGGAGACATCAAACTCGGAGGCCTGTGGCCCAGCAGAGGTCTGTGGTTTTACTGCTAATGGAAATTGGCCTGGCAGATCAAAGGCAACAGCCCCTATAGTCTAGATTGCCAGCAGCCAGCACTATCAAAATACCAGTGGAATTGGTAATTCAAAATTAAGTAGGTTAATGATTGACATCGATTTGTAAAACCTGGCCCACCAACTCTCCTCTTGCAAACAGGGCCTTTCCTTTTCTGCGTTGGCCGGGAGCGTGGAGCTTCCCAAAGGGGAGTTCATTTAGCTTTAACCATGCCCTGCCCCCATCCCTCCTGGATTTTAAAGGGCCCTTGTTCTCAAAACTCTGCACCATTCCCGTGACATCCCGTGACATGTCTTAGAAAGCCTTAGCACCTGAGATCCCCTTTCAGAAATAAAAAGTCACAAATTTGAACCAAGGGGGAAAAGCCTGGTGCAACTTTGCACCTGTAGCACACGAGTCACTTGATTAAGAAAATCAAGTTCAAAATCAAAATCAAGTTCATGATTCTCTCTGTGTGGGGAAAGTTGGTGGTGGTGGTGGGAGCATGTGGAGGGTGAGAAATACCTTCAGCTGCACCAGCTTTCAAACTCTAATCACGGTCTCAATGTTCTGAGCCGTGGGCATTTGGGAAAATGACTTTCCCCCATGGGTGCTTTATTGTGCTGGTCAGAGGAAGATGCATATGAGCAAACACCACCAGAGGATTTCAAAGCCACCCTACCATAAGGCACGCAGGGCTGGCTCCCTCACCTTTGTTGGGAAACCAGGGAGGATATTGGGGGCCTCAGAACAAGGGGAGGTCCCACCGTGTCAGATAAGGGAGACCCAGCTAGGAGCAACCTACACGCAAAGCCTCCAGTGGACATGGACTTGTAAATGCTCTGAGAAAAATATCCTTTGTGAAGGTGTCTAACCCTGCTGGGGTCCTGCTGGGCCTCTGTGCGCAGCCCAAGTCCAGATAAGGCACAGATTGCCCAGTCTGGTCCATCCCCTCCGCCTGGCCTGTCCAGCTGCATGATTCCGAGAAGTCTAACCTGGGCTCAGGTTGCCTTTGGCACCTGAGAGGAAAGGACAAGGGCAGCCCAGGGATCCCACCTTGACTCCTCTGTTTCTTCTGTAAAACGGGGACAGTCACCCCTTGGGGGTTGAGGATCCAATGTGAGATCCTTCACCCAGAACAGGTGGCCGATTCCCTAGCACCACCCCCTCTCCCAGCTCTTCTGAGAGCAAGGGGCATTAGTTCTCAATGACTGTGACTCACACCATTACCCCGGGTCACTCTGGAAATGCTTTTTCCTGCATTTCTGGAAAAGAGACAGAAGAGCTGGAAAGAGAACGAAGGTGGCCGCTGTGTCATTGAGTCTCAGGCCGGGGAGACA
Organism: Aethalodelphis obliquidens; assembly: GCF_003676395.1. Taxonomy (NCBI): domain Eukaryota; kingdom Metazoa; phylum Chordata; class Mammalia; order Artiodactyla; family Delphinidae; genus Aethalodelphis; species Aethalodelphis obliquidens. The sequence continues at coordinate 32,753,768 of NW_020837955.1, read as the reverse complement.
GGAGGACCGGTTGGGATGCTCCCTTCCCACTGCCCACTCGCCGGGCTCCTGCCTGGGGTTGGGTCGAGTGGATGTGGAGGGGGGGTTTTGGGGCCGAGGAAGACCACCTCCAGCCAGCCCCCTCCTGTCCTTTTGCCCAACGTTCCTTCAAGTTTGTTATGAGCGAGAGATCCTGGGCTGCATATTAATAAAACAATGGAATTTTTATTTCTTTTTCTCATAAATTACATAATTCAAACCTTAAAACACCTTTAATGAACAGGGACTGGGCATGTGACACTTAATAAAACTGGGCTTAGGTCAGTTTCTGCTTGACAGGCTACCAGCCGAGAATGCGCCTTCCAGAGTAAATGATTAAGAGGCGGGGATCTTTCCTGGGCTCTACGATTAAACACTTCAAAGGTTTCCAAAGTCAGATAAAATGAAAAGCAAATGTGTTTCACTGCCTCTCAAATGCCTCAAATGTTTTAGCAGGTGCAAGCAATGAAACCTTCCATGGTGACAGCATTTTAGGGTCTGCAAAGTGCACTCGGCTGAATTCTGGGAATTCTGGACAGGCTTCATAAAAATTCATGATTTCCAACGAGGAGAGGTGTTCGTCTTCAGAGCCCATCTACATATGTGGCAGAGAAGGAAAATGTCTCTGGGTCCTCCGGGTCATGGGTCAACTTAACCCTTTCTGTTCCAGGAGAGAAGCGTGCACAGAGCACTAGAGGATCCCGGGAGGGTCAGCCTTGTGCTGGCAAAACAGGGGGGCCAATCTTTGGGTGGGTCTAGACTTTCCGAAGGCACATCAATGGTCAGCTCAAATCCAAGTCCTCTTTTTCTGCACACGAGTACATTTTTCTCATCTCGGGGTGCATCAAAGACTACGGGAGTCAGCAGACTTAGTACGTAGAGATGGCGGGATTTTGTGCAAATTATTTAACCTCTCTGTACCCCAGTTTCCTCATCTGTAAGATGGGGGTAACCGTAGCACCTACCTCACAGGGATTTTGTGAGGATTAAATGGGTAAACGTCATAGACTCTCTTAGATCACATAGCAGATTTCAATACATGTTCTCCATCCTTATTGTCCCGTTAGGAAAAATGAATATGAAAAGTTAGCGTTCTACAGCCTGGCCACTTGATTTTTTTCATTTAAAATTTGCTGTAACTTAGCTTTATAAGTCAGAGTAATCTCTCATATAGACATATACTATTTTATAGTTTACAAAGGATGTTCTGGGACATTACCTCATTCCAACCTCTCAACAGTAAAGTTGGCAAGGCAGGGATGGTCATCCAAGGACAAGCAATGGGTTTCCAGCTCTGCTGTGGCTCTCTTGCATAGAGTGGGACCCATCATTTGGACTGCCACGCCTCAGGGGCACCCATCTGTGAAATGGGTACAGAGAGGTTCCCTCTGAATCATAGCACATACCGTACTCAGGAACTGGCACCACCACCATCTGCTGAGTTATCAGGGCTACCGAACCCACTCTCATTCTACATTTTTTCTTATTCATGAAGGAATGCAAGTGCCTTTACATATTATCTCAGTAATCTTGCAAGCACTTGTTTATGAGACCTCAACTTTTATCCTTCCCTTTCATAATGAGGAGGGCGATGAAATGGCATTCCAAGAGTCAATGGAGGAGAACCATTTAGTTCTTTCCTCAGGGAATAGCTGAGCAGTGATTGTTATCAGAGAACATTCTCCTGAGTTCCCAGCACTACACGATTTACTCAACACCCGGGACTCAGTGCATATCTCTGAAAGATTTTGCAGATGCATCCCATAGACCTTGCCCACAGGGCGGGTACTCCGCATTGAACACGGTTATAAGCTCTCACTAACGGGCCACCCAACCCCCTCCTGCTCTACCACCCTCCACCCCCATCCCAGCCAGCCAGTCAGCACAGTCAGAGATTCCCTTCAACAAAATCATGGTTATTGGTTGGCTCAGACATCCCTCCTCGCCTCCCCCTCAAAGCACGTTGGACTCTGCTCTCTGCTCTCTGCACACAGCACCCATCAACTATGCATTTATACCTTTCTGATCATCCTATTTAAGGACATAATTTTAAGATGTATATGAAGAGGTAGTTACCAGGATGGTCTTCAAGCATTATTTATAATATTGGAAAACGCAAAACATCTTAAGTGTCCAGCATTAATAAAATTTGGAGCGTCCATCCTAGTTCTGCTGAAGAACTCGGCAGGCATTTTAAACACGGCTGACAGCGATGTGAAAGTAAGATCATCATGTACGGGTCGTGCTAAGCTACAAATAAGCATATACGGTAATGCTCCGGGTCTAGAATGATCCCCTGTTTACAAGAAGGACAAATTCTATACATAAATACTAAAAGATATAAATGCCTATTTTAAAAAGCCTAGGAGGGCGTACATGAGTTGGTTTATAATGTTTACTGCTCAGTCTTATGATTTCAATTTTTAAACATTTTTCTTCAATTTTTATTCTCAGTACTGTGATTTCAAATTTAATATTTTGTTCAATTTTCTTTCTTTGGTCAATTCCTATTTTCTGATTTCTCTATAAGGAACATGATTTCTTTTGTTATATTTTTTAAATGTTCCTTTTAATTTAAAAATATACTTAGAGTTTCACAGCTCAGAGTGGCTTTAGAATGCATCTAGTCTAATGGCCTTAGTTTCCAGGTGGGTAAACCGAGGCCCAGAGAGGTGTGGTGCCCCACAAAGGTCCTCAAAGCTATTTGCTGGCAGAGCCAGTTGCTCTAACTTATCCCCAATCTTTCCACGACGTCCTGTGATGTCTCAGAGATATTTATAAACATGGAGGGACTGTTGCCACGAAGTCAACTGCATGGAACCCGTTTTCCTCTCAGTGAAACTCAGCATCCCTGGACTGGCTCAAAAGTAAATGTGCCCCTTACTGCGTCTGTCTACATACCTTTCCCCCGGGTTGTAACATCAATGGCGCACATCACAGTGTACGTGCCAGGACACCCGGTGAACGTTACACTGGATATCAGCACATTATTCTTGTCCAAGCGTCCACTGTGTATGCAGGACGAGTGGGAGACAGCACCCCGCCCTCGGCCTGCCCCACCCTTGGCTCATCCTGGTCCGGCTACATGGTTAATAAACAACACGGCCAAATGGATAGGTGGAAATTGTATCAGCCTGCTTCCAACAAAGATTTCATTTTCTAAACCACCTGAAGCGTCTGTGGTTTTTCCTTCTCGTCCATCATGACTCATTCATGTGTTGAGGCTAAAATGTATGGTTGCTTGTTCTGCTCAATTGCATGATTTTTCCATCAAGGAAAAGAAACTAAGTGAAGCTGAAACTCCCAGGGAGGCCATAGCAGTAGGTATGGGAAGGAGAGGAAGGCTGGGTCGTAGCCGCGCACCTGCCACGGCCTCCAGGAGCAAGTGCAAACTGGAGCCTTACTAGGACCTGGTGTTGCACCTTCCCAAACCCTCACCCACATCCTCCTTTGGGTGTCCCCAGTGGCCTGGCTCTCAGCACCAGACCAGCTGGGTTCCTTCGCAGATGGGGAGACTAAGAAATGTGCCGAAAAGCTGGGGAAATACCCAAGATCACAAGGCTAGGGAGAGGCCCCTGCCCCTACTTCAGTGCTTTTTCTCCCATACCAGGCTCAGGGAGAATGTGAGTAGCTGGGGGCCCCATGGCTCTATCTATAAGAGGCAGAAGGAACACTTTCAACCACTTAGGAATGAGGGTAGAGAATTAGACCACGGAAAATGTCCCAACCTCAGAAGCTCCCAGCTTGGGGCTTACATCACATGCATCATTTGTTTTCCTTCCCTAGAACTTTTCCTTTTAAACCTTAAATCATGTCAAAGTCTCAGAATTTTCACTCCTGGGAATCTATTCCATAGAAGTAAAAGTACAATTACCTAAAGATACGGATCTGCGTGTAAACACATAAGGATGTTTAGCACAACGTTGCAGTGACCAAAACTAAAAATTAAAAATTAAATGAATTCCCATCAATAGAAGAATGGCCAAATAAATCAGGCTTATGCCCACTACAAGTGAACGAGAACTTCATTACCAGATTTGGGGGGTGGGGACGGATTTCCATAACATGGTGAGTGAGAAAAGCAAGAGCAGTGGTGCATTTAATTGATGTATTCTCTTATACATGTGTTTATATTTGTTTATCTGTGTCTGATTCCGCGAGCACTGAAAAATGGTATAGAAGGACGGAAAACAGGATACTAGCATGCGTTGGAGGTGGGAGGTGGGGGAATAGTGGAGGGAAGCAAGTTAAAAAAAAAAAAAACCTGCCCTCAAAATCAGCATATTAATAAAATCTTAAATATGCAAATTATATGTGTGGGGTGCTTAGAAACTTGAAAAAAAGAGATTGAGGTAGATTCAGATTCACTGACTTGTAGAGCCCTTAAGAATTCAAAACAAGATCGGTTGAGAGATATTTATTAAGTAGGATTCCATTTCCATGAAAACAACAAATAAAGCTCCTAGGTATGTGCACATGTGTTAGGAGGAAGGGCCTGCTGGGGAGGCCTCAGGCCCTAGAACACTGGACACTCAGGAGAGGGCTGCGATGGGCCCTGTGATAGAGACAGCTTTTCTTTCTGTAGTTTATTCTTGTTTCAAGAAATGCTTTCAGAAACTTTTTACTTTTGCATCCTAAAATGTATCAAATTGCTGATGCTTTCAATGTTCCAACATACTTATTATTTGGTGACTTTAAGTGAAATATTAAGTGATTCTCCGTTACCAGACAGGTGGCGTTCTGAGCTGAGGGCTGTCGCTGAGTGAGGGGAAGGCACCAGACAGGCACTTTCTCGGGATCTGGGGCCAGGCAGCTGGGGCCTCCCCTCCCTGGTCACGCGGTTGAAGGGCTGTAGTGTCTCCTGTCAGAGGCTCAGGGTGGCCTGGACGCAGTGCTGGTGGAAGCGCATTCCCCACGCGGACCAGGGGTCCTTTGATAGCCAGACAAGGCTGGGGTGACCCGACCACCATCTGGCCACCTAGAAGCAGGCTTTGAGGCTGTGTGGAAGGCCCCGTCTGGGGGATCATTTCTGAGGAGGCAGAATTGGGGTCCTGAGGGAGGGGCTTGTCTCATCTTGTGGGATTTTGGTCTCAGTCAGTCAGCCCAGGTGGTTGTAATTGTGTTACGTACCGAGCGGGCGAGAAAATGGGCACAGTAAAGAGCTGATGATAATTTAATTTCGGGGAAGTTTTCACATGGAAGAAAAAGTGTGAGGTAGAATCCTCCAGACTCAACCCTAACAGACATGGGAAAGGAGGAGGGCATCAGGGAGGAAGGGGCCGAGCCTTCCCAGGACTGCTGAGGAAATCGGTTGTGGTCATTAGCTCAGGTGCGGGCTGAGCGTCCACCCAGGCCCAGGAAGCCGCATGGCAGCCCCTCCAGCCAGCCCCACCCCCCGGGCACAGTCCGCCCCCTTCCCTGCAGAGTTTTCTCCGGGGCACGTACCACCTCCCACATGCTCTGCGTTTACTTGTTTATGGTCAAGTGTCCTTATCTAAACTGGAAGCTCCCCGAGGTCATGGGTTTCATCTGTTTTGTTCATTTGTTCTTCATTCTCATGACCTAGAAAGTGCATGTGGAGCTGACCAACGGTTACAAATTAAATGAACACATAAACGGTGAATGAGTGAAGACCAGAGATTCAGTGAAAAACTGAAAATGTAACTCTTCAACAATGGGAACAGGGAAGTAAATAAAACGTAGTACATCCCCTGGAAGGGATATTATAAAGTCATCGGACACACTTTGGATCACGAAATGTACCCCCAGCTGTTCACAGTCGTTATCCCTGCGGGTAGTTTTATGGGAAGGGCGATGCCTTCCCTTTTTCCTATTAGGTAATTAATTCCGAAATACTTAAATTTTATATTACTTTGTATTTCATTTGTAGACAAAACAAGAAAAATACATTATTTAATGTGGGGAAAAGTTTGAAGGTTTTTGTAATGACATGGACAAATAATTTTGAAGCAAGGTTAAGCTAAAAAAATCAAAGTACAAACCTTTAAATGGAATAGTTCTACAGATTTATGTGTCCAGAAAAGAAAGAAGTGTAACGGTGATTATCTCAATTTTTTTCTTCTGCTTTGTACTTTTCTGTCTTTCACAATTACTTAACAGTAAGCAAATAGTCAGAAAAAAAAAAACTTTAAAAATACAAATTTAACGTAGCTATATTTCACTATAAGAAATGTGATTATGTAGAAATATAAGATGGGAAACAAGAAAAGTTTAATTTAAAAAAAAAAAAGTCAGATCAGAATGAGACTTGGTTCTGTGGTGAAGGCTGTACCTACCGTTCAGAAAACAGAGATGTCTGCTTGGTTCTTAAAGGTTCTCAGGAAGAGACGGATTCTACACCCTCAGTCGGGGGAATCATCTCTGTGATAAATCACCTTTACTTCAAGTCAGCCTTCCTCAGGTCTAACTTAATTCCCTCCTGTTTCAAAAGAAAGCCCATCATTATTCTCCATGGAAATAAGACTGGTGATGTGCAGACTTGAAAGTGGGGAGCCATTAAGCTGTCCCCACCTGTCCCCATCCCAGCCCTCTGTCCCTTCTCCCCTCCAAATGCTCAATACTTTTAGCTCCTTGAATCCTGCCTTTCAACACTTCCAAGTGACTGTTGCCTCCCCCGGCCTCTTTCCAGGATGCCTGCATCATTCTCCAAACAGGGTGCCTAAAACAGAGCTCAGGCATGGACCTGGCTGAAGCCAAAATGGCGGAGCAGTTTACTTCATGGGTCCTGCAAAGCCCCCTGTTATTGATTTGTTCCCAGGTCACTGGCTTAAAAAGGAACAGCACTTCACTGAAATAGGACCGCTGCCAGCGTCTCCAGGCAGCCTGGCATTGGGGACCCGCCCCGGTGCCCCCCTCATTGGCTAGGCCTCCCAGCTCTGATTCCCGTGTCCCTCTGCCTTCTGGGGTTCAGGATGGCTGCATCCACCCGTCCCTCTCTCTCACTGCCACTTACCGCAGTCATCAGCCACTAAATCTGCCCCAGGAGAAGAGCTGGCCCTAGGCTGGATGGCAGTTTTAAGTAGCGTCTCAGAGGTGCCACCCTGCTGGCCCAGGACGGTCAGAAACACGGGGGCAGCTGTACCAGCACTGCCACTCCCCTGGACAGGACTGTCACTGACACTGACAGTCAAACACTCAGCCTCTGTGAATGGGCCAGGGCACCCCATTCAAATGCAGAGCAGCATATCTGGGAATGGTCAGTCTGAACCACACACACACACACACACACACACACACACACAAACACGTACACGGCTTGTTGTTGCATTCAAAAACAAATTTAAAACACATTTATGGAGTTAACAGACTATGAGAGGTTTTCTTTTAATACAGTCAAATTAATTTGTAAAGGTTTCAAGATGTTTCAAGATGTTAACAAATGACCAAGGAGACTGTTTCGTAATTGATTTAAAAAATTCATTAGGTACACAATAAGACTTTCTTATTAACTTACTTTAGCTGCCAGTTGAGCCTTTTTTGCACTTGAGTGGATCCAGGAAGAGGAATTCCTGTGGTCACCTGGGTTTGAGCCTCACCCCGGGACCCCACCTTTGGCTTCAAGGCTTTGGGTCAGGACATTGACCTAGGGATCAGGTTGAGTTGCCTTTCATGCCAGGGGAGTGGGGGACAGGGGGGCTTCAGGAGACTCAGAGAGTCCTGTAGGCGCCACGTGGGCCCGTCTCAACTTCCCCAGAGGATCCTTCCTGAGCAGTTGGCAAATGTCAGGATGAGGCACCCACACTCCCAAAGCCCACCTCTCCTCTGGATGGGTTCAGGACTGTCCTCCGCCTCCAGCCCATCCCAAAATATCTCCATGACAGAACCGTTTCAACCACCCATCCATCCATCTGTGCATTTGTTCATCTAATATGCCAGGCCCTTTGCTGGATACTGGAAATTTTACTCCCTATTTCTCTCTTTTCACTTGTTTCTTTCCCAAGCAGGGGACAGAAGCAGGAGCCCAGGGGTCTCAGTAGAAAATTGTCCAGCTGCCGGCTGGGGGATGGTGACTGCCCGGTCCTTTGGAAGAAAATTCTGGGAGACAAATCTGTAGGCTTCTTTGAAGTCCTGGGCATGGAGTCCCCATTGCCCATCACTCTACCCCTGACCACCACATTTCTTTACTTTTTTTTTCATAGCACTTATCCTGGACATGTTCTACATGTATTTGATTTCTCATTTATCATCTCTCTCCACCCACCAAAATGCTACGTACATGTAGGGATTTTCTTTCATTCACTGTAATTTCCCTAGTGGCCAGATCAGTGCCTGGCACATGGATGACACTCAAAATATTTGTTTTGGGTGGATGGATAGGTGGATAGAAGGATGGATAACAGTCATGGTTCCTGCCCTTGTGGTTTTTGGTTTTGTGAAGGAGACCATGAATTAAAGTATCATGAAAACCAATGAAAAATTGCGATTATGTCAAATGTCACAAAGAAGATGTACCCAGCATCAGTGAAGAATTTCACAAAAGGCTTTGGCCTGATCTGGGGGGGTCCCACTCTGAGGAAGTGGAGTGAGGAAGATCAGGTAGTCAGGAGGAATCCACTAGAAGATATAAACTGTATGGTTTTGAGTTGTGTAAACCTTGCCTCCCATTTCTCCCTCTCTGCCTATTTCTCTCTGAGAAGGAGGTCACGAACAGGAAGCCAGGCTTCTCAGGAGGAAGTGGGCTGTCAGCTGGTGGCTGTGACCCCCAGAGAAGAGAAGGGAGCTCAGGCTTCCCCCCCACACTTCCTCCCATTCATTACACAGAGATGATGCACCACAGTGGGGTCACAAACAAGATCGAAAATGTAACTTTAGCCAAATGATGTCAGCTGGGGAGGGGATTCTTTCGAGACTTAAACAGACCTAGGAATCAGCTGAGTCTCCCCATCTTCTCCTGGTGCCCTTTCAGTGCAGCCTGGAAGAGAGATGAGCCCTCAAACTTGGGTCAGCTCCCTCGGTTCAAATCCTTGCTCTGCCACTTCCCCTCGTGGGACCTTGGGATACTTCACCCCCTCAGCCTCAGTTTTATCATCAGTGGAATGTAAATGATGGCTGTAAAAGTATTTTCTAACACAAGCCAGTAAAACCTCAATACATATTGACTGTTTTTATGATTAGTGGTCAATGACCCTCACCAAAAAAAAAAAAAAAAAAAGTGGACAATCCCACTGGTGCCAATTGAAATGCCCTTGTCCATTCACTCAGAAAATATAACTCTTGTGTTGTTTTTTTTGAGTCGCACGACACTGTGAATGTACTTAGTGCTGCTGAACTATACAGTTAAATATGGTTAAAATAGTATGTTTTATATTATGTGACGTTTACCACAAGAAAAAAACATTTTAAAAAAACGTAGTTTAGTAGTTTAGTTATATTATCCCTTGTGAGAAGTGTTGCTGTCAATCCAACATAGATTCAGTAAGTTAAGGAAACTCATTTGTCATATTAAAAACTGAGCACTTGAAGTACTGATGCTCAGTACTCATTCTGCATACCATTTAGTGCAGTAAGTTATACTTTACTTTCACTCTTGATAACACTTGTCATTCTGGTTGTAATTTTCAGTCACTATTTAAAAATATAGATATATACATATGTTATAAATATAAAAAAATATAACTATTGGGTGTTTGCTATGTTCCAGCACTATGCTGGACACAGCGAGGCCACAAAGATGAATCTGGTGTGAGTCCTGCCTCCAGACATGAGGGAGATTCGTGGGCATCATGGGAAGAACAGATAGTTCTACTTGGGACCAAAAGAGAGTTCAGAGAGAGGTTTAGAAGAGGGCAAGGGTACTTTAGCAGAGGGAATCCTGGAGGGCTTCTTGGAGGAGGTGAATCACAACTTACCTACCTTAGTCCCCAAAGCAGCATCTTTTCCTAGCCTTTAATGGTCTGCACTTGGAGCTGCATCCTCTGTGCTATGTGACCTCATCTCCTAAGCTCTTCTCAGAACACAAATTGGAAGAAGGGATAGTAATGCAGCTGGTGGACTCTGTAGCAGACGCTTTCTGAGTCCTATGTCACAGCCCCTCAGGCTGTGTCTGATACCAACTCTGATTTCACCAAGAGCAGCGGGCTGTTCTGTGCCAGCTAGCAGAGTGCTCTCCGGGGTATGCTGAGCGTCTCCACCTTTTCGGCTTTGGAAGCTTCTCCAAAGTCAAGGGATCCTGTTGAGCCCACCTGCAGGTGCAGTGTGGAATTGTGGAAGAGTAAGCATCACTGGGCCATGGGCCGGTCCTGCGGACGAGTGTTCCAGAGTCCTGCCCCATGGCCAGAAAGTTCTAGAAGGCAGGCAGAGGGCTCCAAGGGTCAGGCAGTTGAGCCCTCATTGCTCTACAACAGTGACATCAATAACATGCCTTCATGTTGGCTTTTTCTCCTTCCCTGTTTCACTTTCCCCCACCCTCACTTGCACTTCTTAGGAAGGACTCATGATGTTTATTTCACATCATTATCATAATATTGTAATTTGTACCATGGTATTGTAATTTGTACAATGCTGTCACAACAAAAACACACCAAAATCTCAGTGGCTGAGCACCAGTGTTTATTTTTAGGTCCTATTTCATGTCTATCTGGGTTGGCGGGGGTCTGTTCTGTGTTCCTACCTCAGGAGCCCAGCAGAGCCTCCACTGAGGAACCTATCTGGTCTGCAGCAGAGGGCAGGTGGCAAAGCCAACATCCTTCCTCAAGCCTCTGCCAGGAAGTGACCCACATCACTTCTGTCCACATCCCACTGGCCAAAGCAGGTCACTTGTTCATGCCCAACTTCAACAAGGAGGGAAACACCACCAACCTTGTGCTCGGAAGGAAGAAAATGGGTCTGCAGGTAAGTAGCCCTAATGATCGTCTTGTTCTCCTCCCTGAAAAGCCAGCTCTGTGCCCAGTGCTGGGCTAGGAGCCTTGGATGTTGGGGTGGCAGGGAGGACCGTGGCGGAGCAGGAGACAGGGTATAAAGAAGACCCAGGCTCTGTCCTCAGGGATCCCAGAGCCGCTTCCTCTTTCCTGCCTCCCGGTCCTCGTGCCCGCTACTCCCTCTGCCTGGACCTCTCTTCTCACCCACTGGGGGACCAGCTTGAGTTCTTCTGCAGGTCTCAAGCCAAATCTTACATTCTCAGAGATCTCTCAGTTGCCTTCCCCTCCACAAATCTCCAGAGACCCCCTTTGACTCTCTTAACCCTCTCCGTCATAGGAAAACCCTCTTTTCCATCATAGGACTCATCACATTTGTAATTATACATTTATTTTTCTGTAGGATTTTTTTTTCGTAGGTTCCCCCTTTAGACTATAAGCTCCATAAAAGCTCTCGAGACCACATCTTTGTTTTCACGGCTGTATCTTCAGCAAAGGACTGCACACATAGTAATAGATGCTCAGTAAATATTTATCAAAAGAATTAACTTTTCAGGGAGGCGAGAAAGACATGAAATGACCAGAAAATAATTTAAGGGAATATAATAATCCTCTTATATTTGTATCATGCTTTTCATTTACATGACTTTTGCCCAACACAAAGGTAGGTGTGAAAACTATGGAAACTAGAGATCTCCATGCAAACGGGTAACTATCCTTTCTATGGTTCCGCTTACTCCCCAGCATCCCTGATACCAGCACGAGGATTTTATCCTCATCTTAGAGATGAGGCGTCTCAGAGAGGGGCAGTTACCTGCTGTATGTCACTGTATGTATGACCTGCGTACATAGTCATACGTACTATCCAGCAGGTCGTACATACAAGTCATTCTGACTTGAGATCCTAAGCTTTGCTTTCTCCGTAATCCTTCCAAACACACGCTCTCACCAAATGCTTAGAGAAACCTTGCGGGTTGGTTCATTGTGACCACGTTAAGTTTGAGTCCAAAGATCGAGCTAAATGGCTAAGGAGACTTGCAGATGAATTGAGTTCATGATCTTGGTTGATTTTTTTTTCAGCAGACTCTTCCATTTCTTCCTCCAGAAAAAAAATGCACGTTTAGAAAAGGGCACGGTGCCTCCAGAAGGGAAGCCCTGAGTGCCTTTAGGCTTCTCCCTGCCAGCCCTGGCTGCTGGTTCTGTTGGCACTGTGGAATTTTGGCAGTATTGCGTCTTTGCCACAGCTGACCAAGTCAAGCTCACCTTGCCGGTGGCTTTAAGGATCTGAGGAAGAGCACGTGGGAGGCGGGTATGGTAACCCTGCACTTGAGGAATTCCCAGCCCTGCAGGAGACAGAAGCCTCCTATAACTGCAAAGTCGGCCCCAGGCGATGCTCAGAGCCCGGTGATGCTGACAGAGGAAGAAGCTTGCATCACACTGGAGCCTTCAGAGGGGCCGCCCCAGGAGGGCCAGCAACAGAAACTCAGCTCAAAATGGTTTAAAGGGGGACACAAGGGAAATTCTGGCTCACGTCACTGAAAAATCGCTGGGTAAGTCTGGGTCCAGCTCCTCAAGAATCTGCCTCTCGTACTCAGCTCTGTTTTTGTCCGGAAGGCCTTCTGCTACAGCGGCCCCGGCGGCTCCAGGCTCGCACCCTTCTAGGTTCAAGTCCACTGTAAAGGGTGCGCTGCTTTCTGGATTGCTCTGGCCGGAGCCCCAGGATTTGCTCTGACTGTTTCTGATTGGGCCCCGTTGAGGCCACAGGGATGTGAGGCTCTGATTGGCCAGGCGTGGTCACATGCTCACCCCTGGAGCTGGGGGGTTGGAATCAACTTCCCCCGCAAACCCTGTGAACCCGAGAGCCCAGGAGCAAGGCTTGGCTTGGAGGCTCTGAATGGGAAAATGAGAACCAACTACTCAGCAGGATAAAGCAAATGTTTGCCATAGAGAGTTGTCATTATTCTTCTGCTCTTAAGAATGAGAGAACTGGGGTCCAGAGAGATCAAGCAACTCCCCCCACATCACACAGAGAATCAGGGAGAAACTTCCTGCTTGTTTAACCATCATGCTCTAAATGGTACCCATGACGCTGGGTCACCTGCTGCTGTGTCCTGAAAAATCACCATTCCTGTCTGCATTCTTGGAAAGACTGGTTCTAGGAAGGATGTCTGTTAACTCAGCAGGCTTTCATCTGAAAAACCATACCACCTGCCCTGTGGGCTAAAGAAAGCTCCACATCCTTCTCCATGAATAGAGCTCAGCGTCATCCTCCCTCAAACCCCATCCCCCCCCACTTTTTTTTTTTTTTTTTGGTCTTTTTTACTCTTACTGGGTTGGAATTGAAACATTATTGTAGTAACTATTAGTTTCAAGGAAAAATTGTAATTGCTTCTAGATCCACTCACTGGTTTCAAGAGCACTTTAACCTTTAACTTTCTCGGTACAAAAGGAGGCTTGCTGAGCGGTGAATCTAACAAGACCATCATTTATCGCTGGCAGAGTTCATTAGTCAGTCGTAACAGTTTAATTATTAGCATTTTAATGCATGAGCATTTAACCAGACAGAACAACAAGCTCTGGCGTACAGAACAAGACTTCTTAAACAGAGCTGAATGAACCCGCACAATTGTTTGTATTGTGGTGTGTTACTAAAACGAGATGATTAAAATGCAAGAAACGAAGAGGTCCATATATTTAGCCAACAAACCAGCATTTGGCTTCACGCTGTTGAGCACATGCTGGGCTTTTTTTGTTTTGTTTTGTTTTTTGCTTGAATTTAAAAATTTTTGTTTTATTTTTCCTGCTCCAAATTATGGGCTAAAATGATACAAAGAGGATCTCCTTTGGTGCACTGATCGTGATGGGTGGCTTTAATGAAAGAGAGAGAGAAGACCCAAAGGAGGAAGCCTGGAAACGCCCGTGAGTGGCTTGGCCTGGAGGCCCTGTGCTATGGGCTTCCTGGCCCTCAATTCTAGCTGCACAGAAAAATCACCTAGAGGCTCTTTAAACTGCTCCATCCAGGCTGCACGTCCAGAGAATCTGCCATCCTGGTCATCCAGCGTGGTTCGTTTGTTGTTTTCAAACTGCCAGGCCGTTCTAACATGCAGTCAGGATTGGACACTGAGTTCTACTTCCACGAGACTCGGTGGATCGCTTAGCCACCTTGGTCAAAGAAGAATGAGGCTTTTCGATGATCACGTCAGCTCCACTCACAATAGTCAAGAAGGAGAAACCATCCAAATGTCCATCAACGGATGAATGGGTGGACTGATGTGGTGTGTACGTACAATGGAATATTATTCAGCCCTAAAAAGGAATGAGATCCTGATCTATGCTGCAACGTAGATGACTCGTGAGGACATTATACTGAGTGAAAGAAGCCACACAAGGACAAATATTGCATGACTCCATTTACGTGAGGTTCCTGAAATAGTCAAATTCGTAGAGGCAGAAAGTAGATTAGAGGTTCCTCGGGTCTGGGGGAGGGGAGGGGAGGGGATGGGGAGTTACTGTTTACTGGGTGTAGAGTTTTTGTTTGGGATGATGAAAAATTTCTGGAGGTGGATCGTGGTGATGGTTACACAATGTTGTAAACGTGCTCAATGCCACTGAATTGTACAATTTAAAGTGCTAAAAATGAGCCATTTTATATTATGTATATTTTACCAAAATGTAAAAATGAAAAAAGAAAGAATAAGCCTCGCCACATTCACCTTGTGGAATCTGTGTGTGTTATATGAGATTGTGGATAAAAGCCTTTGGTAAGCTTAAAATGATGTACACATTTAAGGTGGTAGTAATATTCTTTAATTATTTGTTTTAATCATTTTGTTTTAATAAAAGGCTACAATATAAACAACTGAGAAGGTTAATTAATAATATCAAACCTAAATGAGTATAATTAATGTCACTCAGCAAAGGCCTTCACTAGACTCAAAACATATTTTCTCTCGGGGGTAATCGTGGCCTGATTTTTCTAAACAGTTTCTCTTTTGACTGGGAAGCAGGAATGATTAGAGAAGATAGGAAGAAATGGAAAGTCTTGCGTTTTTCACTTGAGGCTAGACATTCATAGCGTGGTCTCACATGTGGTCCCTAGCACTCCCGTCCTGGCCTCTTGGAAGAGGAGGTCTGCAATGGCCTCACCTATGACAGACACTGAAATGGACAAAATGTAACAAACAACAGTCATAAGAGCCAGCATTTATTAACGCTTCCTAAATGCCATGGAAATATGGCCGGAGGTGGTTGGAAGGATGGATGGGCAAAGAAGAGGTAGGCAACTTCCTCTCACGGCCAGGCAAGAACAAGCACAGAATCCCAAAGAATATTCTATCAGTTCTTTACTTCTGATTCAAGCAATGTAATTCAATCCAGAAAGTCTGTGGATTGGTGGGGATTTGGGCCTGACTCCTAGACCATGAAGATGTCACTGGCCCCTCAGTGAACAGAGAGAATTCCCCAGTTCCTCTCTCTCAGGCCCTCTCTCTCCTCCATGACCATCTTTTTGGTTCTTTTAAACTCTTGCCTTCCCATCCCTGCCATTCATGCCTCAAGACCCTGCAAAAGGAAGCGGGGAAAAGTGGAGAACCCTCAGGATGCTTTGCCTCGGAGCTAATGGAAAGGTTAGGCCGGAAAGAATAGTCCTTGTGCCTTTTTGTACTAGGATAGCCTATGACTCCTTCTCAGCCTTGAGTTATAAGCTATGAAATGTAGCAATCCCCCTCCTATTATTTACACGAAGACAGCCAGCCTCCCAGAAGTGCAGTGTTGGTGGCCAGGTGAAGGGAAACCCGTCCTGTCATGTTTTATTTATTTTGATTCATTTAAATGGTGTCTTGTTGACTTTATTCCTAACGAGTGTGATGCAGCTTGAAAAATTGGATACATCATCACAAGATAACATGATTTAATTAAGAGAGAAAATGGGGTGGATATAGTGAAGGGATAGAAAATACTACAACAACATGATACCATATGGGATAAAGAAAGGGATTTGGGTGGCGGTGAGGAATTTACAAAGTGAGGGTCCACAAGAAGAGGTCCAGTCTCACCTCCTTTCCTCTCATCATTCCATAGGGAAGAGTGCCAGGGCTTGGGCAAGGCTGCTGGGCACACAGTGGGTCTGCATTCCAGGGGAGAGCTGGCTTCCGCTGGTCTGCCTCTTACCACACAAGCATGGGAATGGTCCTATAGAACTCGGGGACAAACAGATTACTTCCGTGACTGAGTTTAGCATGCCAACTGTTTACAGAAATTGCTGGGAAATGCCACTACACAGCACTTAGAGACCTGCAGCCCCTTCTGATGGAGGGATGACTCTGGCCAGTTAAGTTGATAGAACCCCTCCCACTGGAGATGGGAAATTTTAGGGGGGGGTGCACAGTCTCACCCAGTTCACTGCCAGACAAGCTTAGTAATTTTCAGCCAACACGGCTTGCCCCTCCACTTCAAAAGGGAATTTTTGACCAAGACAAGAATGAAGCTAAAACAGGACATGGAGCCTTCCATGTTTGCAAACTGGGTCTCAGATTTTGATATAAATTTTCCAGCAAGGAATCCAGAGAGAGAGATATGATTATACTTATGAAGTAAAAATAAACCTAAGTAAAGCTCAGTAATTTCTTATAAATTTATTTTTTTATTTTTGGCTGCGTTGGGTCTTTGTTGCTGCACGCAGGCTTTCTCTAGTTACGGCAAGCAGGGGCTACTCTTTGTTTCGGTGTGCGGGCTTCTCATTGCGATGGCTTCCCTTGTTGCGGAGCACAGGCTCTATGTGCTCAGGCTTCAGTAGTTGTGGCGCACGGGCTTAGTTGCCCCGCAGCATGTGGGATTTTCCCAGACCAGGGATCAAAGCTCAGTAATATCTAATCACACACTCGAGAGCATGTGCAGATCTGCCTTAATTTAAGAGTAGATTTTAGAGCTGTACTCTCTAGTGCAGTAGCCACTGCTACTGTGGCTATCTAAATTAATTTAAATTAAATTAAATTTAAAATGCAGTTCTCAGTCACACTAACCACATTTCAAGTGCTCAAAGCCACTCACGGCCAGTGGCTACTGCATTGGACAACACAGATGTAGAAAACTTCCATCAGAATGTTCCATCTGACGGCATCGTTTAGGGTGTTTTAGGGTGAATCGCACACCCGTGAGATACTTTGCTCTAGGTATTATGTCCTTTAGCATAAGTTTGAAGATGAGTGTCAGTGAGCTTGACCTGTTCTCCCCTGTCAGGTACCTGCCATTCTGGGTTTCCAGTGGGTCCACAGGTATGTGTTTTAACCATCAGATGAGCAGGGAAAAGATCCACTAACGTCCTCCTGTGAAAACTGGGGGACCTGACTAGAGCTCCTGCCTGAAAGGAGGGTTGTCCCACTTCTGTTTGGAGGTGAGCCGGGGTCAGATTCTCTTTGGACTGTGAGTTTGGTTTTGGGCTGACACTCAGTCGGGTCAACAGTAGAGGTTCTCACGAGCCCACCATCTGGCACAGCTACTCATTGTGGCTGAGAGGTCTCCTAAGGCACGCGGAACCAAGTCCAAGCTGGGTCTTGATTGTATATCAGTAGCACCCCATCTCCCATCTATGTTTGGGCAACAGAACTTCCTGGAAAGCTCTCCGAGGCCAACCAGCCACAAAATGAACCCAATAGACAAAGTTAGGATTTCGGAATCACGTAGAGTGATTTTTAACTCTCCCTTTCCCACCTGCTGACGTTCTCAGCAACGTTTGCCTAGGGAATGACAGCAGGAGCGTTTGCTCTTTCTATGAATCCTAACGACACTGACTGGCTCTTCTTCAATTACTGACTGAGTTTCAGGGCCACCGTATATTCTCCAGCATGCCATCGGCCCATTAATTATTGAAGTTCAGGTTCATCAAGCTGGATAGTGAGTTTCCTATCTATGACTGGAGTTAACATTTTTCGTGATCCATATTTGCAAAGATCATTGCCAGCCTCCCCAAATTCCATCAGCTCTCAATGGGCTGCATTCATGGAAAAGAAGCTGGTGTCAACGTTCCCTCTGTTGCCAGATCTGGAGTGTGTCCTCATTCTCCTTCTTGAACACATATGAGTCCTGCACCCCAGAAATGCTGGTCGTTCCCATGGACACAGGAAGATCTGGCTCAGGAGACTGGGAAAGCTTCTCTGTCCCAAAAGGGGCTTAAAGAAACAGAAGCAGTGATAATGTCTCAATGTCAAGTGAATTTTTTTATATTTGAATTCTAGACATAATTTAGTACCATCTGTCTAGAAAACAGTGGCAGAAAAACATCTACAATCCCATCACCCTCATATACTATTTTTGCGTACGGTCTTTCACATAATATATGAAAATAAGAGATTCAGTGTGAAAATATTCCTGCATTACAGGAAGTGTCCAGGTCCCAAGTGCACTGGCTTCCCAAAGTTTGTCTGGACCAAACAACCTACTTTCCAAAAGAAATATATTGTACATGGTTCTGAAGCTTCCAGGCCAGCCCACAGAACCATACTTAACCCATAATGTGGCCGAGCTGTGCAACTAAATCATGGAATTTTCTCCCAAGTATTCACTGCATTTTGCATATTAGTGCACACCGAAATCTCCTCCCTTAAGCAGATCATCTAAGAGAGGAGTCTGTACCCTCACAGCAAATGGGTCAATGCTGGAGGAAGACATCTGTCACGGTGTCAGGGTCCCAGGTCCTCCATAGTTTTGGAGAGGAGCTGGAGTCCTGGCCACTGTTATATAACATACTATTGACCACCACAGAGGTCTTTAATGACTGTTGATGGGAAGGGATTTCAAATTGGGCTTGTGATCCCAGACGGCTAATATTTTCAGGTTCAAGACAACATCCTATCCCATGAATTGCCTGCCTTGGAATGTATACATGTGACACATTCATATACATTAAAAGTAGAAAGGACAAAAAACATAGCACAGCTCGAGAAACCACACCAGCTATTCAGCAACTCTGTACTGAAGGAGGCCTTTACTTCACCCTCTCCTTAACTGCCATTTATTTTGAACATCACTCTCTTAGGGAGTCTTTCCGGAAGACTCTATGTATCGCCCACCAAGACTAGATTACATTCCTCTCTTGTAAGATCCTGCCCTTTACCTGTACAACATGCATCATACGTGCAATCACTTGTTCAATGTCAGCCTTCCCTGTTAGAATACAAGAACCATGAGAACAGGGACGGTTTCTAGAGACTTCACTACTATATCTTCAGGACCTAGGGGAAGGACAGGCAAATATAAAGTAAAGATGTAAGGAATAACAGAACCCATCTTAGCTCCCATTTCTGAGCGTCGCTACAGAAAGGTTCTGATGTGCAAAAAGAGGGGACCACTCTGAGGAATCAGAGAAAATACTTTCCTAAGAAATAGGTACTGTGGGCTTCCCTGGTGGCGCAGTGGTTGAGAGTCCGCCTGCCGATGCAGGGGACACGGGTCCGTGCCCCGGTCCGGGAAGATCCCACGTGCCGCGGAGCGGCTGGGCCTGTAAGCCATGGCCACTGAGCCTGTGCGTCCAGAGCCTGTGCTCCACAACAGGAGAGGTCACGGCAGTGAGAGGCCCGCGTACCGCAAAAAAAAAAAAAAGATTCAATTATCATTTATCAGGAATGTCAATGTAGATAGCCAAAAAGATGGAGATGGGAGATACAATAATCTAATAAATAATAGAAGAAAATTTATAAAACTAAAAGAATAAGAAGAAGAAATAAGTCTTTAGATAAAAAGGGCTCCCTGAAGATCAGGCAATGTTAATTAAAATTGCCAATATATAGAAATATTCTGATAATTAGGTTTTAGTCTTAGGTTAGGGAAATTCTATAATCTCACCCAAGAAAGGAAAACCTGTCTGGTCTCAAAATTCTCCTCAGCAACACAAAGCAAAAAGATTATACAGCATTGGTCACTGAGGTGTTTTTTTAACTCCTTGGGGAAAAAACTAAGAAATATACAAAATTTAAAGTACCCAAATTGTAAGTACACAGCTCAATGAATTTTCAAAAAGAAAACACCCTTATGGTAAGTACCTAGTTAAGACCAGAACATGCCCACCAGCTCAGAACCTCATCACGCCCCAACGGCCACTCCGTATCCCCAAAGTGTTACCACTTTCCTGACTCCTAACGCCATAGGCTAGTTTAGCCCATTTTAGCATTTTACATGTATAGGTGGAATCATTCAGTGTGGAGTCTTTTGCGTCTGGCTTCTTTTGTTGAACCTTATGTTTTTGCTTGTAGTTGTGGTTTGCTCACCCTCATTGCCAAATAATATTCCATTGTATGAATATCTTGCAATTCAGCCATTCTACTGCTGGTGGACATTTCATTAATGAAGATTGTCTTTTGGTGAACATATGTGTGCATTTCAGCTGAATATGTAAATGGAATTGTTGCATCATAGGTAGACATATGTTTAAATTAAATGACTGTGGTCAAACCATTTTCTAAAGTGACTATACCAATTTACGTTCCTGTCAGCAGTAGCTGAGGGTTCCAGTTCTGGCCACATCCTTCCAACACACAGTATGCCTGCCTTTAATTTTAGTCATTCTGGCGAGTTTGTAGTGGTATCACACTGTGGTTTTAATTTGTATTTTTCTGAGGACTAATAAAGTTTAGAACCTTTTTGTATGTTTACTGGCCATTTGAATATCCTTTTTTGAAATGTCTGTTCAAGTCTTTTACACATAATACTCCTTTGTCTTAATTACTCTCATTTTCTAATGTCCTGATATCTGGTAGTATAAGTCCACTTTTGCATTTCTTCTTCCAGATTGCCTTGGCTTTTCTTGGCCTCTGAATTGCCATATAAATTTTAGAATCAGCTTGTTGACTCCACAGGGGAAAAAGAAAGCTTTCTAGAATTCGTTTGGGATGGCATTTAATCTATAGATGAATTTTGGGAGAATCAACATCTTAACAACATAGACTCTTCCAATCCACGAACATAGTATATCCGTCCATTTACTCAGATCTTTTAAAATTTATTTTAATAACGTGTTGTAGTTTTCAGAGTAGACGGCTTGCACACCTTTTTAAAGATTCATTCCTGCGTATGTGATGTTTTTTTAATGTCACAATACCACAAGATTAGATAAATAGATCAGTGGAGGTTCTATTCTACTCTGGAGTGTCTAAAATATTTTATACCTTAATTTGGGTGTTTATACAGATTTGTACAATTGTCAAAACTAATCTCTCTGTACTCTTAATTAATGTACTTTATTCACTTTCTGTACGTTTGCTTTACTACAACAAACCATTATGAAAGAGAAAAATATGTAAAAGTTATGGAAGATAAGACAAAATAGAAAATATATACTAATAATATAAGATGTAAATTACAATGAGGTACAAAAAGTTTTGACAAATTAACAAAGCTTTCCTCTTTTTTATATTACTAGTATAATAAACATAAGGGTACAAGGAAGCAGGTACTTTTTTTTTGAATTTTAGAATTTTATTTATTATTTTATACAGCAGGTTCTTATTAGTTATCTATTTTATACACATCAGTGTATACATGTCAATCCCAATCTCTCAATTCATCACACCACCACCCCCACTGCCACTTTTCCCCCTTGGTGTCCATACGTTTGTTCTCTACATCTGTGTCTCTATTTCTGCCCGGAAGAAGGTACTTTTATGTATTACTAGTGGAAGGATAAATTGGTATAGCCTTGCTGGAGGGCACATTGGCAAAAGACCTAAAAATGTGCATGCAAGTCCACTAGAAATTCCACTTCCAGAAATTTATTTTAAAAAACCTATCATGGATATAACATATATTTAGCTATGAGGACGTTCACCAAAAAATTGTCTATTATAATAAAATACTGATATCTAATAATAGGGAATTAATAAACTATGATATATAACAATGAAATAATATCATCTATTAAAAATTATGACACACAAGAAAAGTTAATGATGTAGAAAGGATTCTCAATGAAATATTCGTCCAAAGAAAGTAGTCTGTAGTAGTGATTATTCAAGAAGTCCCTAATTTGTTTTAAAATTTAAATATCTCATCACAAGGAAAACAAATTTGTAACCATGTGAGGTGACTGATGTTAACTAAACTTATTGTGATAATCATTTCACAATATATAATATATCAAATCATTATGTTGTACAACTTAAATTTATACAATGTTATATACCAATTAGATCTCAATAAAACTGGAAGAAAATTACATATATTGATATATTGTATAAAGTGTTATATATATATAATTTTTTTAAATGACTGGAAGGATATACAACTAAATGTCAACAGTGACTATTTCTGTGAATTGAGATCATTGGTGATATTTTCATTTCTTCTTCTTGTGCCTTCACTTTCTGTAAAAGTTTAATGCACATGCATTACTCTTGTACTAATAAAAATAGTATTCTAAGAAATTAGAATAGTATGCAAAATCATATTCTAATATATTTGAAAATCTCAATGAATAAGCCTCTTTTCTTGCCAAGAAATATAAATTGACCAAACAAAAATTATATATTTATAGACATAGAAAAACACACCAATCTTTTATTGGGATTGTGGGTGATTTCTTTTCCTTCTTAAAATCCATCTTTAGTTTTCAAGCTTTCTCCAGTAAAAAATGCCATTGAAACTAAGAACAAGGACACAGCTGTAGCTTCCCGTGCTGTTGGGATGTGAGCTTTGTATGATACTATAGACATCTTGCAATACTCTGGACACAAATACAGAATCACCATCTTTACCCAAACAAGCTCCGTCCTAGTGCCCACACACCCTCACAGCAGCTTTCACACATGTAAACTTCCCATTGAAACAGGCATTGTTCTTCAATTTTTACAGGTGAGGAAACTCAACCCAGACAGGATGGTCACTTACATAAAGAGGCCCATGTAATATAAAAGAGAGGAGGGATTCGAACCCAGGTCAGCCCACTTTTAAAGTCCAGGCCTTTTTCACCACATGAGTACTTTTTAATTATCGTATCACAACCAAGACCACCAGATTTTTTGTAAACTCTTAAGCCATGGTGCAGAGGCCTCTTTCAAGATAAACACAATCTGTTTGGAATGCAGCAGCTTTATTGAAAAATATTACTGAAATCAAAGCATTTTGCACTACTTTATTCATTATTTTTATGGTACTCCAGGATTTTTGTGGGATTTGTTTTTCATTTCACTTCTGTAAGCCTGCCAATGCTTTAAAGCAGTATTTCAGTTGAAGAAAAAAAAAAACGGTTTTTGTTTTGTTTTGTTTTGTTTTTTAAGCAAAATCTCAACAACGTTTTCCATCCTTTTTTCATAGAGTTTTGGGAAATTTTCCCCCCTTGCTCCCCTACCCCATGTCCCTCCTCCCGAATTCCCATAAGTGCAAATTTAATACTCAAGATACTGTTTAAATGCCCCCAAATGTTCAAAAGAAATTAAATCTGCTGTTGCAAAGTTTTGAAATGTTAGTTATATCACTGGCAGTCCCACCTGAGAAGTCACAAATCACTCTGATGCAAAGGCCACAGAAGCACATGCTCTGTAGTCCCTGAGCAGTCAGGGACTCTGTGGCCTTAAAAGATGATGAAGGTCTGCAGGGAGATGTGTCCAGGACCTGCGAAGCCACGCGGGTCTCTGAAATGAGAACAGACTGCTGAACTCATTTAATTCCTTTCATAACACACACTGGTGTTCCCAGTAGGCGCCAGATACGCCTGACCCTTGAGAAGCTTACAATCCAGGTTTGCTTCAAAGCAGGTAGATTTTAGAAAGCGAATTCCATTCTGCTCTGTCAAGCAATCCTGTAATACTGTGGTTTCAAACTGTGCTCCCCAGAACTCTAGGGATGCTTCAGAGGTGCTCTGGGGGCTGCGAGAGGGAGGGGAGGGAGGGGGGAGGATTCTTCACCCACAGCCCCACCCCGCACTTCCACCGCAAAAGCTCTCTGTGATCTGTTTCATGTACTTGGATTCCCCCTCAGTTTTATTTTGGACGAAAGACAACGTGGCTTTAAAAAAATTCGAAAAGAATCCCTGCTTCACTGCATTGAGACACAGCGGAACAGGAAGAGAGGGCTTCACTACTCATTAGAACATTGAAAGAGTGAAAGCATTTTCAGTCTACATGTTCCCAGAACACTCTCCTCGGTGTAAAGTCTTCTTTTAATAGCTGAGGAGGCTTCATACCAGAGCCAGAAAGAGAGACACACTCGGGTAACAGAGATGTCTCAACAAACGCCATGGCAAAAGTTAGGAAGGGAAAGGGTAACTTACCCATCCCAGAAAACTCAGCCACGGGGTTCATGAAGAAATGTCCTTGTATAACCTCACAGTGGAAAAGAGTTGTGCTCTTTTTCTGATGGAATATACCGATAAGTCTAAAGATACTACTTTCCCATCTAGACTGATTCCTTCGGTCAGTTTACATGTTCATGGGTGAACTCACCCAGTGGACGCTTCCACTGACATTGTAAATGAAATCATGTATTTTGTAAATGGAGAAATCGAAAACTCTTGTTTTCTCTTTTCTCATTTCTCAGGGTTACATCTGCTATCCCAAAGTTTGCATTCAGTGTAACTTGTATCTGCAAGTAAGAAGTACAAACTCATAGAGAGAAGAGCAGAGGGGAAAAGAATAAAAATATTTGTTTTAGAGGCGACACTGATTACTCCATATGCCATCTCATGAGATTATCTAACACTATTGATTTCTTTTTTTTTACAAGCTCTTTTTATTTATTTTTGATAATATGTCATAGCCTCATTTCTATGTTTTATTTTATTTTTTAACATCCTTATTGGAGTATAATTGCTTTACAATGGTGTGTTAGTTTCTGCTTTATAACAAAGTGAATCAGTTATACATATACATATGTTCCCATCTCTCTTCCCTCAACACTATTGATTTCTGCTCTGTGTCACTCACTTCCTGTACTCAGTGAAATCCACACTGTATCTCAGTGCATCCTTATCACACCACAACACTTTAAAGTGTCTTCTGGAATCACAGATACAGAAAAACAGAGGACTAACGAGGCTCAGAAGTTTGTCCCGGTTACAAGGATCTTTGGTCAGATACTCCAACCATCTGCTGGGAGCCAGGCACCGATCAGGGCACTCCAGGTCCCAACACATAGATATCAAACCGCTGCCTTCGATGACCTCGGTCTTATGGCCCAAGAGAGCCAGCAATCAACATATAAAAAAGAACAGCAAGCAAACCCAAACAAACAAGAAAATTGCAGACTCTGTCTCAAGCTGGGAAGGAAACAAACCAGAGGAAGCAATGGAAAGTAAGAGGAGTGGGAAGGTCAGACAGGGTGCTTTCCGTGGGTGATCAGGGAAGGCCTCTCTGAGGAGGTGACTTTTAAGCTGAACTTGGAAGATGAGAAGCAGCCGGTGAGCTGAGGGCCACGTGGGACCAGCAGAGCCTGGACCTGCACCAGGAGGTTCAGGAGACCTCAGGCCGCCTCCTGTTTAGTTGCTCTGACTACACTGCAAGTTTGGCTTCGTCTTCCATCACACAGACACGCACACTTGGGCTCAGAGAGGTTGAGTAACTTGATCAAGACCACACAGCTAACAGCAGTGGGGCAAGATTTTAATCCAGGACCATCTAGCCCAAACCTCTGCTCTCAGCAGCGACCTCATTTGATTTGACTCGACTGATTTATCAGCCACCAGGACTGGTAACTCAATTTCCACTGGGTCAGTTAGTTAACGAGTTAGTTGTGTATCTATACACTTTTATTCATATGCAGCCTCATTCCAAAGAGAGTTTAAAACCCTAGATTCTCTGTACTTGCTGGAGTTTCCTTCAAATAGAGTCCTCTGCTCTGACTGGATTGGTGGTACAGAAATCCACGAGGATTCTTCCCAGGGTGCAAGTTCAGACCTCTTAAGAAATTCTCACAGACAAGAGTGCCCAACAAGACGCTTAGGAACCATGTCACCCTCTATTAGGAGCTGCAGGTCTCCCTACAGCAGGAGCTTCACAATATGTGTTCCCCCAGGACGCTGTCATTCAATCTGCAAAAGGTCCTACACATACCTGGAAACTCAAGCCTCCCTTTTCCAGGCCAAAAACCAAACAAACAAAAATCCTCTCACCTCCTCTGGTGATGCAGCAAATGCCCCTGGAGAGTCAAGTGAGGCACATGTGCTCTTCTCCTCCTCCCATCTCTGTTGCCATCATTTTGAACATAGATGTCATCATGGAAGCGTCCCGTCCGCCTCCCAGCGCTGACTTGAGCTGCACAGGGTGAAAGCAGTCCAGGGTCGCAGGAAAATGCTTTCAAACCGTGTTCATTTCAAAACCTGCTGGTTGATGAAATCCATTGCGATGGCTTCGATGAAGTGCAGGGAGATCGGTCACTCCCTGAACTGCCAAGTCCACCAAAAAAAGGTACGTTAAGTTACATCATCGCCACACAGGACCTGACTTACTCAACCAGGTGTGCAATTTGGAGGCTCTTGTAGGTAATTTGCCAGCTGAAAAAAAAAAGGCTGCCGTTCAGGGAGCACTTATTAGCCAAGAATAACCACCATCACATGTTCAGTCTTCCAGGCGAGGGGGACTCTTCTCCGCCCCGTACCATATCATCTCAGTAATTCTCACAAGATCTCTGCCGAGGGGAGAGGTGGGTATTATCGCCGTCACTGTTTTACAGAAAGGAAACCAAGGCACAGAGTGCCTGTACCACTTATCTGAGGTCCCTAGCTAGAAAGGAGTAGGGACTGGATTCGAGCTTCTAACTGTTCACTGAGCTGGGTCTCGTCCAGTGAGATGGTCGTGCAAAGTCATAGGAGGAGGGTTACAGCCCATTTCTCATGCAAAAATCAGAACCTCGTATCCAGCGGTCACTATGGACCAGGAAAGATAGAAATGGTGGAGATGACATAGCAGGTGTTTTTCAGAATCCAGTTTCACTTTTGTGCATGCAAAAATCATGCACTGCAAAAAAAAGTTGGGGGCTGGACATGGGTAGCAGAGATTAGAGACGATGTTAAAAATCTTCAGTTACGGGGCTTGGGCTAGCAGCTGCCCGGACACATCCATGCCCCACCTCTAATTGCCACGTCATTTGCAGGGTTACAGGACTCAGTTCCCCAGACCTTCAGGGGACTTCGAGCCACATCCACCAGGCAACCTTCCAGGAGACAGCGCTGTGTCCATGGGCACTGCCAGAGCCTCTACCCCCTGGGTTCCTGAACACCCAGCTCCCAAAGGAAACGCCTCCCCCAGGCAGCCTTTGTTATTTTGGTTGGCGAGGCGTAAATTCAGTGAGGAGCTCTGGAGGGAAGATGAAGTTTACTTTCGCCCAGAAAGGCAGTTTCAAGAAGTAGCATTTTCAAGGTAGAAATTGGTTATCCCTGTAGTGACACAGCATTTTGTCGCCTGTTAGCTCTGAGGGAGATTGAGGGGAGAGACACACAGGCTGGCTCCCCACCCTCTGCCCCTGCCCCAGGCAGTCAGGAGGCTGGAGACCCTGGGCTCTGTCTCTGCCCTGCTCACTGCCTTCAGCAGTGGGGGGAAACAGACCATACATTCCCTGGGGGACACACAGCTGGACACGTATGGACGTCAGCTTAGAGTCCACGTGAAAAACCATAGGCTCCTGGGTGCATGTGTTCCGAAGGGAACTTGGGGATGGCCCATCTCAGTGCTGCCCAAAAGAAATGGAATGTGGGCCATACGTGTCATTTTACATTTCCTAATAGCCATAGTAAAAAATTAACTAAATTCGTAAAAAGGAACAGGTGAAATTAACTTTACTACAAGATTTAACCTAATATATCAAAAATATTATCACCACAACATGCAATCAATATAAAAATTAGAGATATTTTACATCCTTTTTTATATATATTTATATATTTGTTTATTTTTGGCTGCATTGGGTCTTCGTTGCTGTGCGCGGGCTTCTCATTGCAGTGGCTTCTCTTGTTGCAGAGCACAGGCTCTAAGCATGCGGGCTTCAGTAGTTGTGGCACGTAGGCTCAGTAGCTGTGTCTCGTGGGCTCTAGAGCGCAGGCTCGGTAGTTATGGCACATGGGCTTAGTTGCTCCGTGGCATGTGGGATCTTCCCGGGCCAGGGTTGAACCCATGTCCCCTGCATTGGCAGGCGGATTCTTAACCACTGTGCCACCAGGGAAGCCCACATCCTTTTTTTATATACTAAGTTTTTGTGTGTTTTACACTCATAGTTAATCTGCATTTGGACTCAGCCACATTTCAAATGCTCCATAGCCACACGTGTCCAGTGGCCACCATATAGGACAACATGGAGCACATTGCTCCATCTGGGTTGTCACACAGCTTCTCCAGCATCCCCCTGCCCCCAAGGAACCAACTAGCTCCCTGCTACCCAGGTGCGGTCATAGGGCAGCATCAGTATCACCTGGAGCTCACCAGAAATACGGAACCTCAGGCCCCATCCAGAACCTATGTAAATCAGAAGTCAACCGTTAACACTCTCTCCAGGTAATTCTTTTGCACAAGACACTCTGAGAAGCCCGTTGTCTCCTCTTAAATACCTCCAGGGGCAGGGGACTCACTAGCCCGTCCCCAAGGAAGTGCATGCCATCTTTAACTGGTTCTAATTATTAGAAAAACATTTATCCTTCCTTTATTGAGTACTCTCTATGAGCTGGGCACTGTGCTAAGTGTATCACGTGAATTACCTCATTTAAGCCCAGCACTGCCCTGTGAGATGGGGGCTAATTATGGCTCTTTTGATAGATGAAAAAACAGAAGTCCCACAAACGCAAATAACTTACCCCAGATCTCAAGGCTGGTCGGTCTGTCTCAGGACCTGTTTTCTCAGCCACTCACTATACCAGGGCTTCCCCGTGCCCTCTGCCTGCTGCCACCACCCGCAACCTGCCCAGAGGCAATTCGGAGCCCAGGAGATCTTGCCATCTTCATAGTAAAGGAAGGTGTTGTTCGTACTCAGGAGAGACAGTCTTCAGTACCATGGCTTTACATTTTTGTGAGTTTCATTTATCACTGATTTCATTTCTTTTCATTCAATATTTCATTTATTGTGTGAATAAACTCCGTTGGTATCTACCTCATCAGCATTTCCTTTCCTCATCAAAGTTTAGAACAAGTATAGAAATGGGCAACTAAGCAAATAGGCAGAAATTAATAAAAGTCATATTATGTCTTTAGATAGCTCAGGGGTTCCTGGTTTCCAATTAAATAAGGTACACGGTTAGAGCAATTATGTAGAGTACACATATTATGTGAGGGACCCCAATTATACAAGGTTCACAGATGGGTACTGCGCTGAGGAAGCTATTGAACTTGCCACAAAATGTCACGAGGTAGCAAGCATGATGGGAGTATGGGGGAAGAAGTGGAGAGCAGCTTGCAAACTGTGAAGGAGTTTTACTCCTTAACTGTTGTGGGTTAGTAAACCCCACACACCAGAAGAACAATGCTTTCCGTCTGTCTTTCCACTAACAGCCCGGAGTTGCTGACTGCACAGTAGAGGGTTGAACATTGATACGGAACTTATGCTGTTGTTTTGGAAATAAATGATACTCTCAATTCAAAAGTAAAGTCATTTGTCTTGAATAGTAATGGAAATCATTGGAAGAGACACTGC
This sequence comes from Aethalodelphis obliquidens, assembly GCF_003676395.1. Classification (NCBI taxonomy): domain Eukaryota; kingdom Metazoa; phylum Chordata; class Mammalia; order Artiodactyla; family Delphinidae; genus Aethalodelphis; species Aethalodelphis obliquidens. The sequence goes on along the minus strand of NW_020837955.1, from coordinate 32,724,282 downwards.
AATTTTGGGTAAGGAATTTTACACTTTTTAAGTGACTACCATATTCTTCAACATTCCGGAAAATCAAGAATTATTATTGTTTGAGAAGGAGTCGGGCATGGAAGTAGTAGGGGTGGGGAGTGAATAAAAGAAGGAAGGAAGAATTAAAATCAAAGGAAATCAAGTGGCACTAACCGGAGACACTATACATCAAATCTACATAAATGAAATACCTTTCTGCCTCTCTGTTTCCACATCACATGAAATGCCTGACTGATTTCCTCCAAATTTAGAAAGTATATTTGGGTGGTCAACCAAGATCGCTGCTGTATGGCGCACACAGCTTTCACTTGGGCGGTTCCAAGGGATCTGGGAGAAAGAGACAGTCGTCCTTCTGAGCAGCTGATAGTAACCAGATCTTTTTCACTATCAGTTGATTAAGAAATGTCAAACACAGCAAGACGCCACAAACAGAGAAAACAAACAGTAGTTTCAAACACGAGTCCTGATTTAAAGTCCTAACAGCAGGCCATCTGAACTGCAGCCCATAATTTATGGTCTAGATCCTCTGACAGGGGCATTTCTATTTGGTTACAGGCACTGGTTGATTTAAAGATGGTTCATAATTGTCCAGCACAGTCTGGGGACCACAACAACATGTGAAATACACCCCAACAGGGCTGCCGGCACCTTTGGAAGCGGCCCACGCTCTGTGGTCACTGGCCTTCCTTCCCTTCATCAAACAATCTGCGTCCATGTAAGGTATCCTTCTGCAGGACAGGGTCTTCAGAATAAGTGAGATTCCCGTCGACAGGAAGCCATGCTTGGTTAATGTGCAACAGATTCTCTGGGACAGATTCAAACTTTGTCACCGTCACACCCTCAGGGCCGAGGACCACGCTTAGCTCCCAGTGGGTGTCCAGTACAAATCTGTCAACTGACCTCAGTCCCGTGTGCTGAAGCTCTTCATTTATAGCGTAGTGATCACAGCAGCTAACATTTATTAGAGGTTTATTTTGTCCCAAACATCATGCTAAACACTACTAACATCGCCCCACGGAACACCCCACCCGCGTGATGAGACTGTGACCATTTCTATCTTAGACACAAGGAAACCAAGATGCCAGAAAATTCAGTAACATGTCCAATGCCTCCTGATAGCAGGTGGCAAGACCAGGATTTGAACCCGGGTCAGCTGACTTCCTTGTTTGGAATCACGTCACTCTAATGCTCCATTTTAATTTTCATCCTGGGCATCCAGAAGTCCACAGTAACCCAGAATGCTCCTCCTCGGGGAGAAGGAAGAGGAAGGACCTTCTGCAGCAGGGACCGCCACCTTTGACACACCTCTTGGACAGCTTCATTGGAGGGCCCAGGCATTCACTCATTTTGAAGTCGAAAGTCCTTTGGGGACACCGGGGATAGAAGGATGAATAGTTTGTGGTTCCTGCTGTCCAGGAGACACAGGCTACTCGTGGGAGGCGGGGAGGGAAGAAGAGATTGACAATGTCGATGCAACGTGGCATTGAAACAGACTTCTGCTCAACACCGCCAAGCTGGCACTGAGCAGGGTGGGGACATTGCAGACCCTGCCATCCAGCAGCTTACAATCTGTCTGTCCCTAAACAGCCTAGACGCTGGGCAGTCCACACTGGAGCCCAAGTGCAGGGTCAAGACCAAATGTGTTGGAGGCGTGCGGAGGGGGTGAGATCATTGCGAGTTGAGGTCATTGCCACTTTCCAGGAGATGAAAGCAAAACCAGCCCTGACAGATGCCCTGAGTGTCCCTGTCACTTCTAAGTGTTTCCCTGGAGAGGTTATTTAGGAGAGCTGGGATGGTAATGCCTGCCATGGCCACATCTGTACAGCAGCCCCAGGCTAAGGACTCCCCATGGCTGCCTTTAAGCTTCCATGGTCCCACGTTGGTGAGACACCCTCAGGAGAAGACCATCTAAGTCACGGGTGCACAAGGCTGGACCCAGGTTAGTGGCCCCGGGGGCTGCTGAGAGTCAGCAAGTTTGAATAATCTTCTTGAACTTGGCTCTGACTTTGAATAACACATATGAGCTGCTTTAACACTCCAAAGGGTAACTTGTAGTGGAAGTAGCCTGGAGTTCTTTCTCCAGGAGGGCCACAAGGGCATACCCTCTTCTCAGAGGCCTGACCAAGGCTCTGGGGAGTTCTGTAAGCCTTCACTGAACCAATTTTCCAAAGTGCTCTGTAATTAAAGCCTCCCAGAAGAGATTCTCTTCTTGTCACTGAGAAGAGAAAAATAAAAGCATTCCTGCAACTCTTTTATACTTTGGTCAGAGGAGAATCATTTTTAGCCATCTCCAATAAAGTACCATGATGTGAGTAATAACAGAGACCAATATTTTACAGGACAGCCCATCAAAGGCCCTTCAAGCACGCTCACCACTTTTAAAATGCAGAGGTAGAGTCAGCATAGTTTGCAGGAGACATTATTGCTGTTAATAAAAGAGTTTGGGTTTTTCTATGGAATTTCTGCAAGAGAACAGCTGGTTTAGTCTTTGTGGCACCTAGTATGGAGCCCTTTAAGTATAAACTGTTGCTACACAATTCATGGATTTATTCATTCACTCACCAAATATTTATTGAGCACCTACTAAGTGCAAGACACTCAGAGAGATGCTGGAGAAAACTGACAAAGTCTCTGTGCTCATGGAGGTGGCACTCTTGTGGAGTAAACAGACACAAATAAAATGATAAGATACATTTTCAAAATATAACTTGGGATAGATGCTGAGCAAAGAATAGAAACAAGAAGTGACTAATATTAAGGGAAAGGTATATTATGGGCTCAGGCTCCAGAAGGACCTCACTACAGAGGGAACCTTCATACTGCATCCAGAAAAGAGCTAGCCTTGCAAAGGGCAGAAGATCTTACAGGTTTGTGCAAATGTCCTGGGGCAGGATGGAGCCCAACTGAACTGGAGAAGCAGAGAGAGAAACCATGGGATGCAGTGTAATGAGTGAGGGGGAAGGGACTGCAGGAGTGGGCGGGGCCAAGCCAGGTGCTCCGCTCTCTGAAGGTGGCCTGTCTTCTCCAATCTCCTACCGGCTTCACTTAGTAACTCAACACAACAGACCAGTGCCTGGCTCCTCTCCCTCTCCCCTACTTAGTGCTCCAGGAGCACTATCCTGAGGCGTAAAAGGAAAAACCAACACACTCTGGCCTCCCTCTGCTTTGTTCCAGCAGCTTCCACAGTGAGGACGAAGCAGGCTCCGTAAAAAGCGTGTGGGTGACGGTCCTGCAGCACACGTTCTCCCACCCCATCGAGCCAGCCCGGGGTGGCTGAGCTCAAGATGCTGCCTCAGTCGTTGATAATAATTGTTGCATTAATTGGTGCTGTCCAGACCAGACAGAACGTAACAGATCCCACTGTGTCCAATAATTAATGTTTTTCCCCCACTGCAACACCATTAATAAGGGGCTCTTCCAAGAAATGAGTAATTGGCTGGTGGGGCATCATTAGGGCATTTATAGATAAGCTTTGGTCTGGAGACATAGAAGAAAGCTGATTATGTTTATTTAGACTCTATTATCTATTGCTAATGTGTTATCCTGTGTTCCAATCGTCCCCATTCTCTGGGTCCTAATGATACAGGGCACACTCACAATGTGATTTCAATGACCTGCAACACGGCTTTCTCTCCACTGCAGCAGAGAGGGGGGACTGAAGGGCGGTTCTGCTGGCTCTCGCTCACCCGCCGTGAACCTTCCCTTTCTGCTGAGAAATTTAGAGCCAGGCTCTTGGAAGTACCAGAAAGAGAGTTTCTCCTAATTAAACCTCAGAGGACTGGAAGTTTCTTGGGTTTGTGATTATCTGAAGGGTTTTTGAAAATGTAAATCTGGTTGGGGAAACACTGCTTTGAAATATAGAGGGAGGAAGAGGCAGCTTGGGTTTGAGATGCTCTCTCGGTGTAACAAGCAATAAAGCCTCAGAGACTGAGAAAATCTGGCAGAAACACATATCTTACTAGACAAGGAGACGTGCTTACAAGTGTTCTCTGGACCCTGGGAAGTGAACGCGGGGGCATGTGGGGCTGATTTTTCTCCCAGAAACCTCTGATCCATTTGTTCTTTGCTAGAATTTTCAGAAGAGATTTCTTATGTTTTGTAAAAAAGTATAGATACGTACAACAGTGTGAGTGGACTTAATGCCACTAGATTATACAGTTAAAAATTATTTAAACAATAAATTTTATGTTATATATATTTTACCACAATGAAAACAATTACCAGGAGAATAAATATAATAATACATTTTATAAGCAGAATTTAAAAGCATAAGGAAGAATTAGGGTTCTAACTTTGCAAATGTAATATATCTAATATTAATTTTAGAAATCAAATAGACTTCTAAATGGTCTCTTCTGAGTATGAAACTACCCTCAAGTTAATTTTTAAAAACCTTAAAATTACCAATAATAATTCAAGACAATTAATTTGTCAATTGAATGAGCTGGACTCAGGACTGCAGAGTGAGCTCCATCTTATATATTTGTACAAATTGTTATTTTCACTGGTTCTGTGGACAGTTCTTTATCCACTCCCGGCTGTAATCTCACATAGGTTCCATAGCTTTCTCTGTGACTCTTATAAACAAAGTACCCAGGCCTATTAAATAATTTTTTTTTAATGTAGCTAAGTAAATCCTTTTTACTTATCTATTTTTTATATGGTAATGTATACATGTTAATCCCATACTCCTAATTTATCCCTCCCCCGCTTTCCCCTGTGATAACCGTTAAGTTTGTTTTCTACGTCTGTGAGTCTGTTTCTGTCTTGTAAACAAGGTCATTTACTGTATAGCACAGGAAATTATATTCAATATCTTGCGATAACCTATAATGGAAAAGAATCTGAAAACCGAATCACTTTACTGTACACCTGAAACTAACACAATATTGTAAATCAACTATACGTCAATAAAATTTTTTTAAAGTGTAGCTAGATGTGTATGTGCATCTACCCTCTATACACATCACCCCCGTTCACATCTCTTACTGCATTGGGTGGTGGGGAAAGTGTGGGATTAGGAGTCTGGAAACCTGGGTTCAAGTTCAGGCTCTGCCCACGTCCCATGGTCTGTGATACCTCGTACAGCCTCAATTTCCACACCTGTGAGATGAGGACCCGCTCATGTGCACTTGGCGGGGGTTTTTCTTGGGAAGAAGTGAGATGACGTCTGTGGAGGAGCCCAGGGGGCGCTTGCAGAGATGCAACAGACCCCTCAAATATCCATCTCTCCCCAACTGCCCTTGCACGTGTGAAAGTATCTGATACTCATGGGTGTCTACAGCTCCCCTTCAGCCTTCCCTGTGAAGGACACACTTGGGATCCCTGACCTGTCTCTGGTTTTGAAATGAGCTCCCAGAAAGTTGACCTGTGCACAAATGTGTGATGTAACTTTGCAAATTCAGTGCGTAACGCTTTTAGGAAAGCGCAGCCCTGTCCTCGCCTGCTTCCCACCCCTGAGACCAGGTAATTTGTGGGCACATCTGTTGCAGGTGTTGGGGAATATTCTCAGAGATGTTCTTAGATCCTGGCTTGGGGGTCTAAAGGTGGAGAAGCTGGCTCCTGGGACACAGTGATGCCTACAACATCGGTCCGGTAACAGGATCGAGGCAGGCCTGCGAGCAGGGCTGGGCCCGGGCAGGGTGAGTGGATACCTCAGCAAGCAGGGAAACCACAAAGAACTGCTCGCAGGGGCAGGAAAAGGAGACAGGCACCCCCAACCCAAACACCCCTATTTATCAGATATCACTTACTGGATGTTACCTGGTCCAGGCAAGCAACTTAACCCCCCTCAGCCTCGGCGATCTCATTTGTATGGGAGGCGTACAGACCTGCTTAGCTCATGGGCCGAGGCAGCTCTGGCTGGTAGCACTTTAATTTACAGAGTGCCTGCTGGGCACCCAGCATTGTGCCAGGTGCTGGAAGGAGAGGGATGGAAGATCAAAGAGAAAAAGAGGAGGCGTAATCGTCATTCTTGCCTGAAAGAACCCATCACTCTTCCTACAATCTTGCCATGACTCCTCATTTTTCTTAGCATAAGATCCAAACCCTGTATCAAGACCCACATAAGACTCTGGGATCCAGCCCTGGGACTTCTCTCAGCCAATACTTTGTAATGTTCCTTCGCTATCCTGAAACAGAATTCAGGGGTGATATAATTTATCTACACACAAGATGTTTCAATCAATATATTAACTTTCATATGGGGGGAAAGAAGTAATTTGTATCAAAACAAGATGCATTTCAATTGGAAAGTTCTCTGACATGGCTTCACTAATCAACCCAAGGACGTGTGTTTGTGTAAAATCATAGTGAATGCCACAACTAGAAACACAGACTTGACAACAGAGGTCTTGTTTTGGAGACTCAGATACCAAGAGTGATGTTGCCACGGGTGACATGATTTTCCCAACATGGCGAACACCACTTGGTAATATTCCAAACAAAACACAGAGCAATCATCCCTTAATTTATATAGTAGCTCCATTCCTAGAAAATTCAATACATATAATTAAGACCGTGCTAAAATTACTTTCTGTTTATATGAATTAGAGAGTTATGTCCAGGCTCAGATCGTTAGAAATTGGCTTTTCACCTACATGAATATCTACTGGGACGTCCTAAAGTCTGCAGGACCCGGATCAGCCCATCTTTGTGTAGGACCGTTAGAGGCACTGACTGAAGTCGTGCACCCTTGGTGCTCACTCACCACCAACAAATATCCCAAACAAACTCGAGGCAGTACCACCCCCTCGCGAACCACGGATCTAGCCCCTGCCTACCTCTCCAGCCCTCGTCTTCTCCTACCCGCCTCCCGTTTACAGTGTTCTCGGCTATACAGCTTCAGCTTTTCTCCTTTCCTCCAACACGTCAAAGGGCCTTTGCACGTGCTGTTCCCTCCACCAGGAACGCTCTTGCCCAGCTGTTCACATGGCAACCTTCTTCTCCTCCGTGTCTCTGCTCACATAACATTTTCAGGAGAGCGGCTTTCCCTAGCCACCCGAGCTACAGGAGCACACATTCCCGGCCCAGCTAGTCTCAGTGATGCCACCCTGTTCTTGTCCATCAGGACACACATCACGCCTAGATTTTTTTCTAGGTTGTCTTCCCCACCAGGATCAGCACACTTTTCTGAAAGGGCCAGAGAGCAAATATTTCAGGCTTTGCCAGCCGTTATGGTCTTAGTCACAACAACTCAACTTTGCCCTGTATCACTCAAGGGCAGTCACACACAATATGTAAACAAATGGGCGTGGCTGTGCACCAATAAAACTTTATTTACAAAACAGGCAGAGGCTAGATTTGGCCCTTGGGCAGTATTTGGCCAATTCCTGCACTGGACTATCAGCCCCTTGTTGTCTGTTTTAGTCTTGAATTCTTTTTGTTTCACACAGTGTGTGCCGTATGGTAAGAATGGAATGAATGTATATTGAAGAAATGAGTTTGTCCAGCTGGAACGAGGAACAACAGAAAACACAAGAAAGACCTACCTATTCTTAGCACCGATGGAAGCATATCCACGTTGGCCGCACACCCAGCACTGTAAGAGTCCTGAGAAGGGAGGGCAGGAGAATTCAGGGAGGGCTTCCTGGAGGAAGTGGCCTTGAACAGCAGCTGAAAGAAAGATGGGATTTGGACTACGGTAGTCATGACACTCACTTGTTCAGTCATCAATTCATTCCCTCGCTCAGGGACATTTGTTGAGTGTCCTATCAGCAGCTGACAAAGTTGAGGACACGTAGCGCTCCCGGGGCAGGAGACTTTGATCCTGTTGTCAGGACAGTCTGGGGATTCCAAGGATGCTGTGGACCAGTCACACTTCTGGGTGCCTCATGCACAGGCGAGATCAGGGTCACATCTGAGCATGGCTCAGTAGTGCCCCAACTGGACCTTTATCCCACTAACCATCCACGTCATCCAACCCCACTGTGCCGCGCTTGTGAAATCAATGCACCTGGCCCCTCACCCTCACCCTCCCACCCAACCCAGTCTCAGGGCCCCGGCCCTCTGCCCTACCTCACCCTAATCACAGCCCGCTCCCAGAGCCGCCATCACACAGCTGCGTAATCATATGCTCTTCCCAGGAAGGGATGCTGTGCTTGCGGGTCTTCAGACAGAGGCCTGGGGCGATTCTGAGCAGTGGTGCCCCTGGGCCATCTGAGCTCCATCCCCCAGGCGGTTTTAAGTAACTGGGGCGGGACATTTCAGCAGCTTGATGGGTACATTGAGACCTTGAGTGACAATTCTTTGATCTTTTAAGAAATTATTTGAAATTCTTTTTTAAAAAGAGTCAAGGTTATCCCCTGCTCTTCCCTCTTGGTTGACTTCCCTCCAAAGCTCAAGGCCTTGAACCTCCTGCAAACCTCATCTGCTTTTCTTTCTCTCTTTGCTTTGGTTTCTCAGACATTCCGAGCCAACTATGAAGTAGCCCAAAGCATCTGAGCCTTAGCGGACGTGTTGCATAGTAAGTCCTCACTCGAACGGATTTTGCTGTCTTATTTCCCCTCACCTTGGATTTCTGGTCGATTTTTGAATGACATCTCTGCAAGTGGTAATGACTGCATGCCTGTAGGCCAACTCAAATCCTTCCAGGGATGAGTCAGGTACCCTTTGTGTACAAATAATCATAATTTCAGAATGTTCTCCCTATCTCCCCTCCCCCTCCAATGTTGAACCCATTTTATTAATATTGAGCTTAATTATTTTGAAGTTTAGATTAATTTAAACAACTCAATTTATTATAAGCATTTCAGAAATATTACATTTCCTACCTGCTAATGAGGGGTAAAAATAGATAAATGAGTTTCTCAACACAGTGTTGATACTATGCCATAAAAACAAACAAGGAAACATTCCCCACAGGAACTCTACACCGTGACCCTCTTCTGGTCTTAATCTCAGCTCTGTACCCTTGGGGTGACCCTGATGTAATGTGCCATGTAGGGCAGCCCCATAGCATTCCTGTAGGGAACACCCCAGGGAGAGTTGGGGACCACAGCCCAGAAGCTCCAAAGGGTCACAAAGGAAACATCTCCAAGTGGAGTGACTGAGAGCCCAGCTTTGAGACAGAAGCACCCCTCACTCATTCCTGTTTGCTGGCCCATTCAATAAAGCAAGTACCTTTCGGGTTCGGGCTCCTTGCTGAGCACTGAGGAAACAGGTAAAAAGATGGAAAGTTCGTGCCCCCCCGGACCTACCCTCAGAGTGGGGTGAGACCACAATAAAGAAGGGAACTACCAAGTAAACAAGGTCAGTCCAAATTGTGTTCATGCAACAGTGAGCTGAGGGTGGGGAGAGGGGGACACATTAAGAAAGGTCTCTCCGAGGAGGTGACATCTGAGCCACCACGAGAAAGGCACTGAAAGCAAGTCAAAGAAAACAACAGCAAAGGTCCAGAGCAGTAAAACGTGGACGTAGAAGGTGCGGAAGGGTGGAGGCCAGTGAGGCTTCCTGCCTCCACCTAGGTTTCAGGGTGGAGAGGCAGCCCTCAGGATGCCTGGAAAACCGTCCAGAATCCCCACAAATGTGCCAATGGGGACAAGACAATGCCACTCTCTTCACAAGAGAGGAGAAGAAGAGGACAAAACGTTGATCCCAACAGTGGGAGAATAAAACAAAGAACAAACAAAGAGGGAGGGGGGTAAAAGAAGCTGGGGATCCTCTTTTTCTAGAATGAACCAGTGGCTCTCTTGCAAGTGGGCCCTGCTGGATGTGAGACCCAGGGGGTTGTCTGTCATCCCCTGCAATTCCAAGGGTCTGGAGACCCCAGGCCTCCCTGACAGGACCCAGCCTGGTGGTTCTGTGTCATTACAGTGGCTTTCAGAGGACCATGAGGCTGTCTTGAGAATCACTGATGCTCTTTTATTAGCTGACAAACTAAAGCACTTTCCCCTCTGCACCTGTCTTGAGATAATGCTGTCCTGGGCCCACCTTGAAGAGAGACGAATCCCCTCGATAAACAGCAAGGGTTTCTTCCCCCACCAACGAGTGGGCGACACTCTCAAACCCTTCAGAAAATAGTCACCCATGCCAGCAATCTGGGGGCCTGCTGGCGACATCTAAACACCAGGATCACGCGGCAAGAAGCGTGGAAGGCACAGAACTACCTCGCCACCTTTTTAATGAGCAAAATCCTCTGGCTGCTGCCAGGGCCCTCAGAGACCCGCTATTAATGAGCGCTTAGAATAGACTGTGCCTGTTTTATACGTGTACGGTGGCCTGGGAGAGACACTTCAACTTCCACTTTACATCTGCTGCCATGTTCGAGCGTCTCCTCAAGGGCAGGAAAACCTTTGGCAAATTTTGTCTTTAAAGAGACACGTTCAAAGAGAGCGTTCTCTCCCCGCAGCCACATTCTATATGCGAGCACTTTTCAATTTTCAAAGTATATATTTAGATTGTGTATATGAAAATCTGGGCGGTGCCGATAGGCAGCAGGGCCTCAGCTGCACACTCAGCTCTTCCTGCTTCTTGGGGCTTCGGGGAGAGGGGCTTCTGGTTTCGTCCTCAGACTCAGTGGCTTCACTCACTGAGCTGGGGATGGGTGCCAGGGATGCAGACTGCCTGTGATTTGTTCCTATTGACAGACCCTGGTCCTAGACAGCAGATGATGTGGGTTATAACTTGATGAGCTGAGATGTGGGAATGGGGGCTGGATCAGAGCGTGAGCCAGGTGGAGCCCTGGAAGGAGGCGTGGCTGGCAGAGCCCACGTGGGGGGCAGGTGATGGGGCTGGATCCCTGTGGTAACTTTGCAGGGTCTTTCCAAAAGGAGAGGAGGGTCTTGAGGAGAAAGAAGGAGGACGTGGAGATAAGAAAGGACTTCAGAGGACAGCAGATGCTTGGAGGTGTTGATGACAACCCTGTTGTCACAAGGAGCCATCGTCTGCAATGGGGAGTGAGCACGAAGGCTGGCAATGCACCAGGTGGCCTCGTGGTGTGACGGGAAGTACAACTTCCAGCTCTTGCACTGACCAGCTGTCCCTAGTCAGCTCGGACTACTATAACAAAAGTACAGACTGAGGGTTTAAACAACACACACTTAGTGCTCACAGTCCCAGAGCCTAGAAGATCAGGGTGCTGGGACAGTCAGTGTCCAGTGAGAGCTCTTTTCCTGGCTTGCAGATGGCCACCTTCTCACTGTGTCCTCACCTGTCAGAGAGAGAGCTCTGCAGTCTTCATCCCCTTATAAGGGCACTAATCCCATTATGGGGCTCCACCCTCATGACCTCATCCAAACCTAATTACCTCCTAATACCATCACATTGGGGGTTAGGGTTACAACATATGAATTAGAGAGTGTGGGGTGGGAAGCGGGGAGACACACATTCAGTCCATAGCACCAGCTGTGTGATCTTGGGCAAGTTGCTTAGCCTCTCTGAGCCTCTACGTTTCATCAGTAAAATGGGATCATAATCCCTCCCCTTGTTGTGAGGATAACATGACCTGACACATGTACAGTGCCTGGGACATGGGTGGAGCTGGCTCAGTGGTGTCTGTGTTTGTTTCTACAGCCCAGTGATCATCTGAAGCCTCCAGAACAGGAAACCCATCCTCCAGTCAACGTCAGAAGACCTGCAGAATAAATGTGTCACGAACAGGAGAAATAAAATGTATCCATATTTTGAAAGGGGACAATGAGGGATGAAAGTCGCTGACAGTGTGAATTACTATTGATTTCATCATCGCTGACATCCCCGGAACAAACAGCCCCAGAAAGCACAGTGGTTCCAATCCTAGGCCTGTTGCATCCCAGGGCGTTTCCAATTATCTCCAGGTACGTTACAAAACTCGGACCAAAGCTAACTTGAGTTTTCTCTAATTCAAAAAGTCACCATTCTCAGTCATCAGCACTTTGGCAAGTAGGAGAGGTGCCACGGAATCCTGCCATGGCAGAGTCTGCCTGCTGCTTCTCTCATTACTCCTCATTCACGAGCCTCTATATGCTTGAGGTAGCCATACGTCCAGTTAAAGATTCTGCCTCCCAGCCTCTCTTACATCTAGGTATGGCCACATGACTAAGACTGGCCACTGAAACAAGAGAAACTCATAGGGAAGGACTTGAGGGAAGGTTCTTTGAAAGGGAGAAAAGATGACAGGAGAAAGACCCCTTTGCTTTACCCTCTTCCTTCCTTCTTGCTGCCTGGAATGTGGACACAATGGCTGGAGTTGCAGCAGCCATCTTGAAAAACTGAGGATGGAAGCCAAGTATTGGGAATGGCAGAGCAGGAAGAGAGACATAGCCTGGGCCCCAGATGATCATGAAGCTACCACACCAGCCCACCCAGGACTTCTTGTACATCAGAGGGGAAACCTTTATGCCTTTAAAGCACTGTTACTGGAGTTTTCTGTTGGGTGCAGCTGGACCTAATCCTGACATACATATTGAGCTACTGGAGGCTGATGACTGTGCAAAAGGGAAGCTCTGGGTCCCTGGCTACCAACACATTCTTGACAGGAAACAGGTGGGGGAGGGAGCAGACGGGGGCAGAACATCATGGTGCCGGATGAGCATCCCACAGCGTCTTCCTGCTGGTGCCCACTGGCTAGCGCTAGGCCCCAGGTGAGTGAATCATCCCTCCCTGTTCTACCTTCTAGAGAACTCCAGCCTAAGCCCAAATCCAATGTGGGGGCAGGGTGCTGCCACAGGAAGAGGATATAAGTCAACATAAACCCTGATTCAGGTCCTACCTTTGAATCTTAACAGCCGTGTAACTTTGGGCAAGCCACTTAACCCCTGAGCCTCAGCTTCCTTCTCTGAAAAATGGGAGTTACAGTAATGCCTGTCACAATGGGCTCCATGGATCATGTAAATAAAGTACCTGGAATTCAGCCCTTAGGGAGGCTGGTTGTGATTATACAGATCAGTTGTGAATTGATGTTATTTTCAGAGAGAGGTACTGGGGCAATGGCTCATACTTCCTTCATAAAGCCAGGAGGTAGGGACGCTTTAGCCAATGACACGGCTGTCTTTCTTCCTAGGTGAGGTACAATCAGCTTGAGTGCCATGAAGGTTGAGCCTGACCGTCTGAGAACTGGAAAGAGGACAGGACTGGTCGGGGGGCAGACCCAGCTCCTGCTACTGGCTTCGCCACTAAGTAGCTGTGTGACTTCAAGCTAGTCACCATCTCTTTCTGGGCCTCAGTTTCCCCACCCGTGAAATGAGGATGCTGGACTGCATCTCTGAGACCCCTTCTAGCATAGAAGTACAGTGACCCCATGAACACAGGGGAGCCTAAGGACCAGGATCAAGACAGTCAGTCCACCTGCTGTGCTTCTACCTGTGTTGATGTTGCCCCCAGCTTCCTCAGACCCACCAGTCATTCACAATGTTCTTTCCCATTGAATTCCTATCATACCAAGGGCCTGATTCTGGACGAAGTGTCGTTTCTACAGACACTGAGACTAGATCTCGGGACTGGAGCAAGGAGAGATTTGAGAGCATCGTTGCCTCGCTTTCTGTAGACTTGATGTCAAAATTCAGATGCGCAAAGCCAATAAACTGGAAGATGGTTGTTTTGTAAAAGAATCATCAAGAAGTGTAAATAATCCTGCTCGTCCGTGTCACTCCCACGATGGGAAAGAAGTTATGCTGAGTCCTCAGCTATCGAGCTTGAGGCCCTAACCACGCATTTAACATCCATCATTAATTCAATCCTTTCCATGAGACTTCCACCAGGTAAGCACCCCCATTCTCATATTGCCAACAGGATAGAGGGACAGCGAACTTACATATTTTGCTTAAGTTAAGGCCAAGCAGACAATAAATGGTTGAACCAGGATTATAATCTAGATCTAATCTAGGTTGTCACCATAGAACCATATTCTTAAGGCCTGAAAGAGAAACAGCACAAAATGGGATGAAGCCAGAAGAGAACTGGCTGGCTGTGTGACCTTGGGACAGTCGAGGAATCTCTCTCTGCCTGCTTTTTCTCATGTATCAAAAGTGGGCGTTGGAGAGATCAGAGCCCCATTCTACAGAGTGGTACCTGTTGGTAGATCTCCAAACTGCCAGGATTCCGCCACCCCACTCCATACTCAATATATATCAGGGCTGCCAAGGGGAGAACAGGTAGTCATGGAAGTGATGCCCTGCTTGGGAATCTCCCAATGGACAGAAGGCTGGGGACTTTCACTTCACACATCTTCCCTTCCCTGCCCATCTCCAGACCCCCATGGGTGCCTCCACTGGGTCTTCAAACCCAGGCAGGTCTGCCTACAAACCTGAATGTATAACACTTGGGATCTGTGGGAAGGCCTCTCTAAACGTCCATCCCAAAATGTCCTGCTCTGTTTACAGACTCTCTCTACCCAGTAGTCTCTTTAGGGGATGGGGGCCCCTCAATGGCACTAATGCTTACCTGCATCGGCCATGCAATGCCAAATGATGTAACGATTCCGTGGCATCCTATGAGACTTTTGCAACAGATGGCGTTGCCGTAAAATATTTAACAGGCTGACAATTGACACTCGAACTCTTTTGGATTCTCCAATGAATCTGATGCCCACATGTTGCCAAAAGCATTTATTGTCTCATAATTTGATTTACTTTTTTCCGTGCTGCTCCCAGTGCCTGCAAGTAGGGGCAAAATGGCTGATGTCTCCAGATGCCACAGAGGCTAATAAAGCTTGCTGTGCTCCCAGCATGCTCTCTGCTGTCAGCAACCGGCAATTAACTTAATAGGGTTCTTGAAATGGAGTCGATCTGGGAAATGCGGCATGTGTTGACACTCTCCCGCTGATCCAGGCAGCCTCCCACCATTGACTTGCCGGGTCTGTTTGCTATTTGAATTATTTAGGAGCTTGTTATGTGAATTAAAAAGCAGCACTTTGCAGCATTAAGTCTAATATTTTATGATCTTCAATTGATTAGGTGGGTTTTCAGGATTACATGGAAATGTTAAGATAAAACACGTCTCTGACAGGCTGCTCTCGCCAGTCTGCTTTGCTTTTCAAAAACCTAGATGAAAGCCCAAAAGGAGCCTGCCTCCTTTTTCCCCTCCAAGCGAGTCTTCTGGAACCTGTTTGCAGACCGTCGAAGGGCTTTTCCACCCTGAGGATACCAGGTGCCCTGGGTTCTCAGGACGAAAAGGAGGCTGGTCCCCTTTTCTCTACTTTGCTTTTGTCTCTTTCTTGGAACAAAGACACCAGTGATGACACGATGCCCGGAAGGACCACCTCCCAAGCCTGGGCCTGCAAAAGGAAAACCCTGCTGTGGGTTTCCAGCCATTCACTTGGACCTGGACGGGCACCACTGCTGCACCTGCCCTTGGCCAAGGGTGTGTGTAGCCCACGCCCCATGAAGCACCAAGTTTACAGAGTGCCAAGCTCCAGAGGACCTCCCCTGCCACAAGGTCCAATTCACACTTTCCTGCCCCACCAGCTGCCACCACTCTCTCCCCTGGCTGATGACAATAGTTTTCTACTGGGTTTTCCCCATCAGTCCCATTCCAATCCACCCTACACCCTGTAGCCAAGATAGCTTTCTAAAACCCAGCTCTGGCTATGACACTTCCCTGCTCAAAACCCCTCAATGGCTCCCCATTGCCTCATCAGTCTGGCCCCAGGCTCTCTTTCTAGCCTCATCTTCTGTTGTCCCCATATGAACCAGCCGAACTGAGCTGTTTATTATTCTCAAAAAACACTCTCTGTTTTCTCAACTCTGAAGCTTTGCTCATGACGGTCACTTGGTTCACTAAACTTCCCTTCTTCACCTATGGAAAGTCTACTAGTCCTTGATAATGAAATGAGTAAATAAAAGTATATGATATAGAGCTTCCTATGTTCCAAGCACTTTACGTATTATTAGTTAATCCTCAATAATCCTTTAAGGTCGGCACCTTTATTATCTCCATTTTATACATGGCAAAACTGAGGTTCAGAGAAATTAGGTAGCTTCCCCAAAGTCACTCAGCTAGCTGGAATTCCAGTCCAGGCAGACCAGGCTCACCTGATCCCACTTCCTTGGTAAAGCCATCGCTGCCCTTACCTGAGCGCCTTCTTTCTCCTCTGAAGTCTGCAGCACCTATCCTTCCCAGGGCACTGACTTATTCAGGTTGCAGGTAGAGATAAACAGCTCTCTCCTCTCCCAGGGTGCCAACGCCATGGGACAGTCTGGGTCTCCCTTGTACCACAGCAGGGCGCTGGGTCAGACTTTGCACACGGTAGGTGTTGAATCAGCAGGCTGTTAACCTGACCGCAGGCTGGCTCCCCACCCAAAGTCATGACCCCTGGAAGAGTATTCACCTGGTCCCTACTGCACTTTCCCAGTGGCCGAGGAGGCATTGCAAGGTGCCGAGTGAAGGTGCAAGTTCTAAAGGAAGAGTGACTTGAATCTGAATCTGGGCACCACCCTTTTTAACCATGAAAACTTGGGACCATTCACCTCACTGAGCCTTGGTTTTTCTCACCTATAAAATGGAAATGATAGTAGTCCCCTCTCCATAGAGAAATTATTAAAATTAAATGAAATATTTCATAAAAAACTCTTATGATACATGGTTCCCAGCATGTGGTAAGGGCTCAGGAAAACATAGCTCTTATTACCGTTGGATTGACCCCAGGTGGAGTCTGAAATCCACCTCCTGCAGCTCTGGGACGCTAGGCCTGGCATCTCTACACCTCTGCACATGGGCTACTTAAAACTCATCTCACAGGATTATGGAGAAGTTAAAGAAATAACAGGGGGCCTGGAAAGGAACAGACATTCAGTATCTTAAGATGATTATTATTTTTAATTATTAAATTTCACCCAAGCTGAGGACTTTATTTTTCCAGAACACCATAAAGATGGCCCCTGATCCCTAAAATCAATAATCCTGTGCAAAAAAAAGACATCTGCTACACCCTGACCCTGCAACAGGCTCTAAGGAGAAAGGGGATGGATGCAGCCCAGGCTGGCCTCCAGGGGGCGCTCGATTTAATGGGGGAAGCCAGCAGGCAAGGAGCCCATCTCATCTGAGGCAGAAGGAGGGCAGGGATGGGGGCGGGGGGGGGGGGGGGGGGCGAGGGGGGGGGGGGGGGGGAGGGTTGGTGCGGGCTGAGCCAAGTCTCAGGGGCTCAGCTGAGAGGAACCGCTGCCTGATCCTGTGACCTGTGACCCATCGGATGTGGTGGACGAGCCATGAGGAGGAAAGCAGGCACTTTGGCAACTGCAGCGGGAAGGAGAGTGTCTGTATGATTAGCAATGCCCTCTCAGGAGACCTCTGCCCAGAGGGGGGAGGCTGACAGTATAATCTCTTAGTAAGAAGTTGTCCTCAAAACCTCTCTGCTATAGGGAGGCCCTGTAGACAGGAAGTTGCTCTCAGGAATTATCTCACCACCATCACTAATAAAAACTGCTGGGTCTGGTTCTTTAAGGCAGTAAGGTTCTCAACTTGGGTCAAATAGATGAGCTTAAGGAGGATGGGGACCAGGAAGACCCTAAAACACGTGCCAAGTCTTGTATAAATATATGCAGGTATATATACTAGGTAGAGGTTCTATAATATTCTGTATTTGTCAGGATAGGCTAACTGCTAGCTGCAGTAACAAATAACCCCTAAATCTCAATGGTTTTAATACGTATGTCCCAGTGCAAGCAGGCTGATAAGGAGTAGGCAGTGAAGGGCAGGGTTCTGCTGGCCGGGGCTCCACCGTCTTCAACATGTGGGCATCCAAGGTCACCCTGAGCCACATTCTGTTGGCAGGTGGAGGAGAAAATGAGCATGAAAGACCTTATAAGAAATTTTAGGGCCCAGGCCTGGAAGTAGAATAGATTACTCTTGCCTACATTCCATTGGCCAAAACTCAGTCACATGAGGCCTCTAACCACAAAGGGTGTTGGGAATTGTAGTCTTCCTGTGTCCCCAGGAGGGAAGTAAAACTGGTTTGGAGAACACATCTCATAGCCTTGGAAAGGCACTTGTACAGAGGGAGTAAAAAGGGGCAGGGAATGAAGAAGATTGGTAAGTACCATTTGCTTTATGTACATTATTCACTTAATTCTCATTATTAATAATAGGTTTTAAAATTTTATATCCATTTTATAGAGAAGAAAACTGGAACTCAGAAGACTCAGAAGGCTAAGTCACTTACATAGGATCACACAGTAGTGGGTGTTCTGGCCCAGAACACACCTCAGGTCTGTCTCTTGTCAACATACGGCTTTAAAGGCATCCCATTTTACGGCTTTTGCATATTAACGTATCTTGAGTGGGAAGGCAGACGTGAATGGAGAAGATAATTTTGAGCTGGTACTTTGGGGTCAGCTATCATTTATTGACTGCTTACTCTATGACAGATACCACGTATTGAATAATTAACTCCCAGTAACCCTCTGAGCTACATCCAGCTATTATTATCCCGGGTTTATGAATGAGGAAATGGAAGCACAGAGTTATGTTGTTTGCCCAAGACCCCACAGCTAGTAAGTGAGGGAACCGGGACTCCATCCCCAGCGCCCAAGCCAGTTCCATAGGCAAACACTCCTTCCCATGCTTGTACTCACTCAGCTGCAGTTGCCCTTGGCCACCCCATGACTTCAAGGTAAACAGAGAATGCATCTCCCTCAACCTCATGCCCCCATCTTGCAGCCCAGTCTGCCTCACCCCTTCGGAAGTCATGGTCTGAGGGCGGGCTGACATAGCAGTACAGTCACCGGCCACTTGCAAACTGGAAGCCCCATGGCAAAGCCCACCAGCCTGTGTAAGGTGGGTCCTGCAAGCCCACGAGCAGCTGATATCCCCTTCATGACTCCACTCCATCCACCTGATGCCTGCATGAAGGTAGATTTTTAACATCTCTGACCACTTTGTCATTTAAGCCAAAATAAATTCAGCTACTGGGGCCAGAAGCAGGCCTGGGGTGAACGTGATGGGGAACCAAAGCAGCCTGGTCGGTACTCACACTCCCTTGGCCCTCTGAGGTGCCGCTTCACACAGGGTGAGGCCCTGGGGATGCGGAGACATCTCACCTTGAGCCTCGCACAAAGTCAAGGTGTTGACTTCAAGCTCTTACACAAAAGCAGTGAGCTGGTGGGAGGGTGGGTGGACGAGGAGTGGGACCGTCCCTCAGGCACTCAACAGAGGTACTGTGTGGGTGGGGGCCCCCAGGACTGAGGAGGGGTGAAGGATGTACAAGCACCAGGGTCGAGGGAGGGAGACCCCCCCCAGACAAAGCTGCAACTAAAGCTGAAAGTTCAGAACCAGAAGAGAAGAGGGGCAGCCCTCTTGCACCAGGTCTGTGCCAGGACCCTCTGGAGCAGAGATGCCAGGACTGGAGTCAGCAGGACTTGGTTCAGAGCCCAGCTCCTCCATTCACTAGCCCCACGGTTTCACCGCTCAGTTTCTCTGTCTGTAAAATGGGCACAGTATCATCTCACCTCACAAGGCTGCAGGAGGACCCAGGGATGGAGTACATAAAACACCAAGCACCAAGGTGTGAAGCTCTCCCAGGGGCCTTTGAATACAGTCCTCTTAGAAACAAACAAACAAATAAAGTAACAGACAATTCTCTAATCATTTGCATCATCAAACGAGATTCCTCATTTACAGCTGTTGGTTTTGTAATTAAAATAATCACCTCTTCATTTCTCATGGGCCCGCATCCTGATCCTTAAGGTAGGTGGGTCACCTGGCACCCTCCCCAGGGTGCCCAGCATGGACCAGGCGTGCAGAACCAAGTGTTTCTGAGGTCAGAGTTCACACTTCATAGGGCTCTTCCTTGTCCATTCTTTTCATTACTCCCGGAAGCAGCCCTGGGAGGCGGGGAGAGCTGACCTTGTGATCCCCACCCCCACTTCAAAGACTAGGTCATAGAAACTCCCCAGGGGTTTCCGTCAGTGAGCAGCAGCTCTGCTCCAAGCTCAGGGTGTTTCTGGTGACACCGAAGGGACTCAGCACCCTCTTAACCACCTGAGGACAACACAGGACACCAGGACTGACAGGCAGAGGCCTGACCCAGGGCAGGGCTACGAGCGTGGGCCCTGGAGAGAGGCTTTGTGGGTGCCGATCCCAGCTCTGCCACCTACTTGCCCTGAGACCTCGGGGCAAGCGGCTGGACCTCCCTGCGTCTTATCTAGAAAATGGGGATGACATCACTTTCTACCTCCTAGAGTGCTGTAGGTGCTGTGAGATTTAAAGAATTCATAATATAGTGTATAGTAAGAACCATTACGTGTCACTACTGATTCCCTGTGCGGGAAACCACACGCACCCACCTACCTTCCGTTTGCTTCTGATGCTCTGTGCCCTTGGGCAGCCGAGGCTGCATCTTATCCATCTTGGAGACTAAGACGGGGGGCAATGCAGTGTGGTGGTTAGAAGTGCAGGCTCTGGTGTCAAGTTCATACCCATCACTTCCTGCCTGTGTAAACTTGGCGAGCTCTCTTGTCGGCTCTGAGACTGTTTCTGCCTGCGTAGAACAGGATAATAATAGAACCTGTTTCATAGAGATGTGAGTATTTCATTAAGTGGTGTAACACACATGAAGCACCTAGAACAGACCCTGGCACGTGAGAAGTGCTAGACAAGTGTTAGCTATTATTGTATTTATGTTCTGGGCACCCGTTACTAGGCCTGACCCAATGGTGCTTGATGAGGTCCAGGAAAGGTGGATATGGCTGAGGTCAAGTAAGCCCTGCTAACAGTTTTCGGCCGCTTCACTTTGTGCCAGGCACCATTCTGAGAACTTTACTGGTAGCTTATTAAATGCTCATAAGGACCCTCGAAGGTAGGATTCTACTATTAACCCCATTTACAGCTGTGGAAACTGAGGCTAGAGAGGTCAAGTAACTTGCTCAAAGTTATCCACTAAGGACAGGCATTGCAAATCCAGGCAAAAGCTAGAGGACACAGACCCTGTGGGCCTCAGAAAGGAGTTGGGATTTCACTCAAGTACAATGGGAACTGATCAGATCACACTGAACATTCGTGGCCAGTTCAATGATTATTGAGCACCTACTGCACCCAGGCAGGCTGCAGTGAGCCTGAGGTCGTGACATGCGCCCCTCTCAGGTGATCCTGCCTTCCTGCCATGCCCCTCGGGCCTCCCCAAGCGGCTCCCTCCCCACCTGGGCTTCGCAGGTTCTGGGCGAGAACTGGTGCTCTGGCCTCGGTCCCTCGGACCCCGGTGCGCAGAGCCCGGCCACGCTGCGCCGCCCGCAAACACGGCTCGCAGCCCGACCTCCCCCCACCTCTGGCTGGGTCGTGTCGCCTCCTCCGGAAGCCCTCCGGGGAGTCTCGGGGAGGCCAGGGTGGCCATGTTAAGCCACGATCCGAGCGCGGGGACCACCAGCCCCCCGGGGAACCCTTTCTGCCCTCAACTCGGCAGCGCGTGTCCAGTGCCATAAGCCCCTGGTGACCACACGGTGGGCACCCGGCCGGTGGGGCGCACACGCTGACCCCTGTGGGCACCTGGGCTCCGGACGAGCCCAAGCCCCGCGACCCCCGCGCGGTGACACGGAACGTTCCATCCCCGAACCTCGGCGACTCGAGGAGTCCCAGACTCGCGGTGGCGCGGCCTGATTGGCAGGTCCGCCCTTGGCTGGGGTGGGGGCCGAGGAAGGGCTGTGGTGCCCAATTGCTGTTTTTACTCCTGCCATCATCAATTCAACTATTGACAGGGAAAGGAGGGTCCGCCGTGGCTTTGTGTCACGCACTCACTGTAATTTACTTGAAAAGAATTAAATCACAATTACCTGCCATTCGTTTTGCATAAAACGAGCCAGAAGGAGGCTGCAATCGCAGAGTGCTTGAAAAGACAACAGCCCCGTTGTTGCCATATTAGAACAATATTTCTCAATTTGAAACTTAAAACATTCGAATTCGCAGCTTTGTTTGACTACGGTGGCCCACAGATAGGCAAGACTGACACCTCACCTCGGACTGCAGACATTACAGTTAACGAGGCTAATTTTCATTCATTTAAGTCTAGACCGATCTTTTAAAATCATTGCATTTATTGTCCTAATATGCCTCCCAAATGTTGGAAGGGAAAACGTAATCTTTTGTCTGTTACCTAGCCCAGTAGGTAAATTATCTAAATGCCATGAAAATCCCTCTTGCTGGGGCTAAAATCAGAGCAAACTGTAATTAAGCCACTTGAGATTTGTTTAAATGTCCAAAGAAATCACCCTGTTTCTCAAATAAAGTTACTTCTGTTCTCATTTTCTCTCCTTTCAGATATGGTCGTCAGGTAAATATGACTGATTAGCTTTTAAACCAAGGTTTCTAAAGTGTATTTAAAATATTCAATTCTGCAAAATTACATTAATGTGAACTGGTGTGTTCAGCAAATTTGAAGCCAGGCTAAGTTTTTAACAACTTCTGTAAAAGTAAACTGCTGCTTTCAGTGAGCTGTAGTTTTCATTAACATTAATGGGTTTTCAGCAACAAAATGTAACTGTTCAATCAAGCTTGAATGTTAAAAAGAGCCCCGTTACTAATTGTGAGAACCCTTGAACAACCAGGAAAAGCTGAAAATTCAAAAATACAATTGGTAACATTGGGAACTGTGTTCAGGGAAAATGAACAGAAATAGAGGTGATCTATTTCATATCCATAAATCAATAAAAGGTTGAAAATGGAGAAGATGAAGGAGTAGAAAGGTAGAACTTCTGAAATATAAGTGGTAGAAAAGCAAGCTGAAATGCAGATTTAGTGTCAGGAATAATTAAGCTGTGAAGTAAGAAAACCCTGTAACCTAGGAAAGCAAGTCAGAGAAAGAATAAAAATACATTTGCTATTGTTAACAGTGGACTTTCCTAATTTTAAAAAGTACAATGTTATCATTGAAATGTTATTAGTATTTTAAGAGGTTTTTTGTTTTTCTATGGATGGTATTTTCCTTTAAGGAAAAAAAAAATTTTATTGTCTGCTTTTTATTTTTTAAAGTGAGTATGAAAATTATCATGTTTAATTTTATATTTAGGGACTTTAAAATCTTTTAAGATAATTTCTCCTTTATTCTTTTAGGAGAGAATAAATGTTTGGCTTCAGCAGAAAACAAATTACATGTGGACTAAACCCAGGACTCAACTCTATTTTCATGACTGGGTTTTTGAACAATAATCTATAGAGGTGGGGAGAAAGGGATTCATCAGGCAAATGAAACAAAGTCCCTGATCTACATGCCTATTCTGATATCACCTCCTGGAATATCGGCAACATTTTAAGTTCCAGCCTAAGCCACGAATTCCTTCAGAACAAATCAAATGTCTTTAAAGAATATTTCTGTTTGAAAAGGAATTAAGCTCTCCGGAAAGAATTTTAAAGGTTGTGATATTCACAGTCTGATAAAGCAGCACCTTTAATGAAATTCTAATTAGCAATTTCATGCACTTTGCTATTAGTCATATCAGATTAATGCACATTTTCACAGCCTTCCTTTAATTAAGTGCACTTATTCCAAGTTTCAAACACTTTCCTTATAAGATGAAAACTGTACTGAAATGTTATTTAGTAAACAGAGAAAGTGTGAACGTGTGCGTGTGTACAGGGGCGGACATTTTTAACTGTCTACAATTTATTTTTTACATTTTGAGCTGGTGAACTCAGGTTTCCATGCCTTCTTGCATTCTTAGTGTTTCTTTGATATTTCCGGGGGACCTATTCAAATCTTTAGCCCGCCCAAGTGCACATCATGTGTACTTTGCCTAAAACATATTTTCTGTACGTGTGTATATGTCGGAAGATTTTTTTAAACATTTTTTCTTCATGTTTGTGTGTGTGTGTGTGAGAGAGAGAGAGAGAGAGAAGGGAGAGAGGGAGGGACAGAAACTGTGTAATATACAATATTTAGTTTTTAAAATCTCCTCTGAAAAGCAAGGAACAAGCATTTGCCCATATAATATCCCCATCCCCATCACCTTTCACAGGCATCTCCTTTCCTTTGAAAACAGCAATAAGATTTCATTCGACCTACTAACTTTCATTCTGAAGCCCCAGCAAGGAGCAGGCAGCTTCGTGGTGAGCCGGATCCTGGGGGCACCGGATGTCTTCCTTCATTTCAGACTCCACTTCTCCACTGCAAGAGCCCAGCAGTCCAGCCAGTCATTTCCAGGGAAAGCGAGACCTACCCTAGTGACTCACACCCTACAGACCCCAGATTCCCCAGATCATCCCTCCCTCCCAGCCTGCTGGAGGGTTGCTCCAATTCAGGGAGATGGTATTGTGGGGAATCAACCTGATCTTATCTGTAGTCTTTTGTCAAGAGGAAATTTTTGTTGCCTGTTTTGCTCAGAGGTTGAAACTTGCAATATATTAACTAATTGCTTGCATCTCTAACACATGTTCTCTTGTTGGTGTCATTCATGTATACTGTAACATTTTTGACATTTTTAGATTGTCTCTTGGGACTCCTGGGCCTCTTAGCAGTTCCCTACATGAAGAGTGTTTGCCTAATGATTACTGACTGACATCTCAATAACAAGCAACATAGGAGTTGGGCGCATCTATTGAAGAGTTCTGGGGTGTGTGCATGTGTGTGCGCGTGTTTTAATTCATGGTCTACTTTGTCAAGTCATGTGTGAGCCATAATTTAAGCTAATAATTACCAGACATGAATTCAATGAAACATTGGTGTCTACACTTAAAAAAAAAAAAAAAAAGTCCTGAATTTTAATGCATTCAGAAAATGTTTGCCTAGGGCCAGGCTGGGTCCAACACGCATATGGAAGCACTTTAAAAGTGATAAATGATTTGGAATCTACCCTGTCTACTGGTGTGCTTCTCAGGAAAGAAAATTAGGGCCAACAGGTGTTAGATAGGGAATGCTGGGGCATTTTAATAGAATTGTCAAAATGTTGGTACCAGATGTTGACATTAATGCACACAACTCGGAACGTAATGCTGGGCCGCCATTTAAATGATTATTTGTTTAAATTTCAAGTCGCCAGCAGGAAATCCTTACTTTGTTCAGCATCTTTCTCTACACACCATCCCCCTGCTCTTTCCCCTATGATTTGCATCAAAGTGTCCGTGGCCGTTCAGCTTACATACGCATGCTTCAAATAATCCACGCCCGCCAAATTTCATTTTTTCTTTTCAGATCATACTCGTCACATCCCCATCCTCGCCAGCCTTGAAGTCCGCCTCAGTGTATTCGTATATAAGGAAAAAATGATTTAAATACTGCCAGTTATAGGATAATTAATCTTTGAACTACTCAGGAACTTCAAATGTATATACCAAGTAATCTGCATGAACTTGTAATTACTATGTATTTATACGATACTTTCCATGTAATCACCAAGTCGTTACATGGTTATGTGAGCCTTGTAAATTACGGTGATAGCAGAAAACGAATCTCGCCCTCACCGCCGCAAAAAGCCCATGCGGGAGCCGCAGGTCTCCACAGCAGCCAGTTAATCGAAGGATCCAGAAAGAGTCTATCCTTTAAAGGGAGCTACAACTTTTACCTGCAATAGAGTCCCAACTTTAAGAAATATCAGGGGATCCAGAGACTGGTGACGTAGGCAGGGAGCAGCCTTCCTCATTCCGCTTTCATACAAAGACTGATCGGTTTGGGCAATTGATTGCTGCTGGGGTTGAAAGGCAATTGGAAAAAAAAAATCTCTAGGCAAAATCCACCATCAGTTCTGCAGGCTGCATTGTGCTGTGACATGGGGAAAGTCCTAAAATAAATTCCAATGTGAGTTTCAAGAACCAGCCCTGAGGCAGATTTGGTTTGTCATCTTTTTGAAGGCAATTAAAGCAGAAGCAAAACCTTTAGTTTTTCCGAACTGGGGCATCTTGTCCCAACTCTCCAAAAGTAACTTCCTTCACAAATAAACTCCGTGTGTGTGTGTGTGTGTGTGTGTGTGTGTGTGTGTGTGTGCCCACGCACATGAGCACTCGTACGCACACACATGTGTGAGCAAGTGCTGGCACACTAATTTAATCTATTCAAAAGCTACATTGGACCATGTGGACCCTTTGTTCAGAAGCAACCATCCAAATGGGAAGGACCCGTCTCCCTCCCTGGTAGGTACCCTCCTTTCTTCTTGACTGGGCTGCTGAGCTCTGCTTTTCCTTGGCACGGGAAAGGACCAGGGCGTATACAGCACCATGGCCTTTCTGGGCGCTATAAGTGGCCACTCAGAGTAGAGCAAGGGACACAGAGTGGCTGAATCTGTAGGGGATTCTGGACTTCCATGGAGTCAACAAGTTTTCCTCTTTTCTCAGCCCAACTTAGAAATAGGAAGAAACAAGGCAACAACCCTGGAGGGTCCACCAAGGCCCTGCTGGTCAGCTGACCCACACCCAGAGCCTGGCTTGGCTCCCACACGGCTCCAAGACAATGTCCCCAACCCAGCAAGGTTCAGCAGCTGGCTGGTTCAGCCTCCACAAAGGCTTGTCTCTTCAGAGGCTCGACCACCTAGAACTGCACTGTCCAGTACGGTAACCACTGGCCACAAGTGGCTGTATAAATACGGCCCTGAAATGAAAGGTTCTGTTTCGTGGTTGCACCAGCCACATGTCAAGTGCTCAGTAGACGTGTGCGGCTGGCGGCTACCACGTGGGCAGTGCAGATACAGAATCTGCTCACGATTGTTGGTCTAGAACTCTACATAATTCTCTGCTATCTGTCCTGATCTTTCCCTACCCAGAGACGCTGACATATAGGGGGTCAAAGGACAAAGCCATAAAAGCCTGAGGCCATTAAGAGGCTGCCTCACCTCCTCAGTAAGACTTCTTCTTACTATATCTGGCCTCTTGGGCAGAGCCGAGGTCAGACTCAAGGCTGAGCGTGTTACCCAGAGCTCAGCGGACGCTCGCTGGGATTCCTCTTGGGGAACTAAAGCCGCAGACCCCACAGAGCCCTGGGAGACGTCTGAGGCCATGGAGGCTGTAAGTGACTAGTGGTCAGTTCTGCTGGCCAAATTGGTGTCTACATCATAGAGAGGGCGGCCTTTGCAGGTGTAAACCTGGGATGTCACTCTGCCTTCCAGGCTAAGAAATTCCAGGGAGAAATTCTAATCATTCATTATCTTTAATCACATATTCTATTATTTTCTACTTCATTGATATTGTATGTAACTCATTATTGTGGCTGTTTTCCCAGTGCCTACCATATGCAGACCAATTGTCTCTTTAATCCTCACAAAGCCCTATGCAGTAGAAACTGTGATCCCATTTTATAGATGGGAAAACTAAGGCTGGATGGACTCATTGACTCCCCCAAAGCCACATGGCTAGTCAGCAGTGCACTAGGATCCAAACCTCACCCATTTCCACACATACAGGCCTATTCTTCAGCCTCGTATGAGCTGTCTCTGCTGCCAGCAGGCATACAAGAAGCTAAGCAGAGTGCCTAGCCTTCCAAATCCTCAGCCACACTCATTCTCAGCTTGCAAAGTGCTTACCTTCTTCACTCTGCTAACAGCTCTTGATTGATCACCCTCCCAATCGGTGGTGGTTTGTGAAATGGCCCCATTTCTACCTCTCCCCATATCCATGCCTCCTTTGCAATGGGATTTTGCAGCTCCTTTCCTCAAGCAATGGAATGCATTTTGCAGAGTGTATTTCTGAATTTAGGTTGGCCTTGTGACTTGATTTGGCCGATAAAATGGGGCAGAAGCAACACCATGCCACTTCTCAGAGTAGGTCTCAAGAGACATTGCATCCTTTCCTGCTCTCGCCCTCTCTCTCTCTCTCTCTCTCTGTGTGTGTGTGTCTGTCTATGTCTCTCTGTCTCTCTCACACACACAAACGCACACACAATCCAGCCACCACCACTTAAATGAGCCCAGGCTTGCCGGCTGGAATAATGAGAGATAAATGCCCCAGTTGTCCCCACTGCCCAGCTAATAGCCAGCCAGCCTTGGGAAGCAAAGCCACTTCGTTGACCTGCAGCTGACCACAGATGCACAAGGAAGCATACTTAAAAAGGAAGAACTGCCCGCTGAGCCCAACCAAGTTTGCTGACCTATAGAATCATAGATAAATGATGGCTGCTTAAGCCACTGTATTTAGGGGGTGGTTTGTTTCACAGCAAGTTCCAACTACATACAGCACAACCTCCAAGCCAAATAGGTTTTCTTCTTTAATTGACTGGTTATCTTTAGGGCTATGTCAGAGCTTCTGCCTGAGACCCTGAAACCCACCAACCGGGTGAAATTCAATAGCACTCCTCTTGTCACCAGTCCTGAGCACCATGAAACCTCCTTGCTCAGTAAGCAACTGACAAATGAGAATTTTTATTTTAAAAAGTCCAACTCTAGACTCTAATCTCATGTCATTGGACATGAGATTCATTCCCACTCTTGGTTCTGATTTTGGACCAAACCACAAAATCTCCCATATCCACTAAGATTCTTGCTTTTATTTTCTTTCCTTTCATAACCAGGCATCCAGAGGAAGATGTTTATCCCTCCCAAATCCATCAGCAGCCTGCAGGGCTGAATGAGACCCACCCAACTCATTTTCCATTTTCCCATTGGGTCCATCAATTTCAGGCCTTCCCAAGCCCGGAGTGCAACTCACATTAGAAATCCTGTAAGACTTGCGTCTGGAACAGTGCTGTACAGCCCATAACACGTTCCATGCCGCTGAAAGTGAGATGCTGGAGACTGGGTCATGGCCAAGCTGGGCTATTCCAGCAAACTCCACGAAGCCTCAAGGAAATATTCCATCACTCATGCTTTAGGTTTCATAGTTTTGCTCTATGAGTTCCTGGAATTCCTAAGCATTTTACACTCTGCATTCATTCAATAAGTAGGTCTTAGTCACTTAATATATGCAAGCAAGACTTGGACGGATAAAGAGAGGGAGGAAAATAGACCTACGCTTGGAGAGAGCTCACTGCTGTACAGGTGTAAAAATGACAAAAGATGTTGATGGGCAGAATAAGATAGGCATCAGCAGAGAATAAAACAAGAATAGCTGATATTTTCAAATGTTCAGCATCTTCCAAGCATGCTTCCAATTTCTCTAACATGCATTAATAATTTATTTAATCCTCACACCTCTCTTATCATGAAGGCACTATTACCTGTCCCATTTTACAGATGAGAAAACTGAGGCACAGAGAGGTTGAATAACACAGGCATTCCTCTACTGCATTCCTGAAAATATACATGAGGATTAGATGTGTAGAAGTTGAGTAACAGACTTATGTGTTAGAAATGGAGCTCCTTTTCAATAATGTAAAACAGAAATTATCTAGCACAAATATTCTACTATGTACAGCGTACAATGTATTATTTAAATTTAAATATTTTAAGTCATTCATATATCAAAATGATTAAAATCCTAAAATATTAATTAAATATAAATATAGACAAAAGCATTGTTAAAGTAATTTCTTACCCCAAATCTCTGACCTCTTGGTTGACCTGAAATGGTATTTATAAAGCAAAAAAAGCCAGTTTTTTTTTAATTGAAGCATGGTTGACTTACAATATTATATTAGTTTCAGGTGTACAACATAGTGATTTGATATTTTTTATAGATTACACACCATATGAAGTTATTATAAAATATTGACTGTATTCCCTGTGCTGTATGTTACATTCCTGTGACTTATTTTTAAAAGAGCCAGTTTTAATTTGGGTCAGAGGATTTGCTGAGAAGGAGGCATTGCCACAAAGCCAGCTCTGAACATACTTCTGAGCTGAGAAGCTGGGCACCTGTTGAGCCAAAGCAGAGCCTGGGAGCTGGTAAACCTGAATTTGAACAAGGGCTTCTCCCATTGTGGCTGGGTATCCTTGGGCTAATCACTTAACCTCTCTGAGTTTCAGTTTCTCAGCTTAACATGGAATTTTTGATATCAACTTTCCCGACCCCCTTGGGCTTTTTGTCAGGATCGATTAGAACACATTGTGAATGAGTTCTGTGAACTCATTAAGTTAAGCACTTATGCTCCAAGTCAGTCTTCTTAAAGTGTGGTCCGTGGACCTGCAGGATCGGCATCACCTGGGAACTAGGGCAAATTCTCAGGCCGTAACCCTACTGAATCCGAATCTCTGAAGGGCGGGCCCAGGAAAACCCTCTGGCAATCCTTATGCATGGTAAAGTTTGAGAACTACCACCTCAAGTGATGCTGCTTCCCCAAGAGAGTCCCAGGTTACAACTGTGAGAATTATCGAGTGCCCCTTTCATCCTCAAAGATATCTCTGAACAGATAATAAAGTGTATGGTCCCTACAAATGGCTCACCTGAACCTAAGCCTTCCTAAGATATGGGGACCCTGTTATCACCATGGAGACTGGGCTAGAAAAGGGAAGGAAGGAAGGTAGGGAGGGAGGGAAGGAAGAAGGAAAGAAGGAAGACAGATGGGCAGATCTTCTCTAGGATCTGCCTTTTGGGTGATTAGAAAAACTAGAAGTAGAAATCGTGGGCATAGGCCGCAAGACCACAGTGGTCCAGAGGATCCTGGCTGTTGTGGCTGTTTCTTCTTCTTCTTTTTCTTTTTTTTTTTTTTTTTTGCAGTACACAGGCCTCTCACTGTTGTGGCCTCTCCCGTCGTGGAGCACAGGCTCCGGAAGCACAGGCTCAGCGGCCACGGTCCACTGGCCCAGCCGCTCCATGGCATGCGAGATCCTCCCAGACCGGGGCACGAACCCGCGTCCCCTGCATCGGCAGGCGGACACTTGTTGAGGCTGTTTCTATGTCAACAATCATGCCATCATCTATAAATACTAGAGGTCAATCACTGGTCCCCTCGCTTTCACAGATCCTGGGTGAATTCTACACAGCACACCATGCAACTACTTATTTGCCAGACCTGACTTAATCCATCCTCTTCATCCCAGAGATGAGCCAACTGAGGCCCAGACAATAACTCCTCTGTGGCGTATGGAGTTATTTGCGGAGCTTCGAGTGCCACACAGAGATAATTCCACTTGCAACTACATGCTGCCTGAGAGTGAATCACCTTGAATGGCTGGGCCTGCTGAGAAGAAAGGAGAGGAATATGGCAACTTCTGGCGAAACCAGCCTGAGCTACCTTGGGGGAAATAACTGCAACTTTAACCTAACCAGGCAGAGCTCACCCATTTTTCAGATGAACAAACGGAGGTGCAGAGCCAGTTAACTGGCTTGCCTTGGTGGCTGAGGGGACCTGAACTCCTGATACCACTTGATCCTTGAATATCTGATTGGAAGTGTTGATTGCCTTTCATACTTAAGGACTCTCATTTGCTGCTGGCCCAAAATTCTTATCTTAAGGATTCATTCCTTTGGATCTGGAGAACAACTCAATGGGCAAGAGTCTTACCTGTGAGATTAGTGCCCTTATCTGCAAATGTGGTCATGAGTAGGCAGTGAGCCAAGAATAGGGCCATCTCACCAGTTTGGTCGTATCTACACACCTGTCTTTTTATTATTTACTCAAAATTTTACTCTCAGTTGATTTACCTTTTTATTAATAATTTTAATACATTTATTTTAGAAGAACATATCACATGACTGCTGGAAATGGGAAACCGCATCACTTACCATAATTCATTAAAACCAATATATAATTTCAAAATATAAAATGTTTATTAGTAGGGCTTCCCTGGTGGCGCAGTGGTTGAGAGTCCGCCTGCCGATGCAGGGGACGCGGGTTCGTGCCCCGGTCCGGGAAGATCCCACGTGCCGTGGAGCGGCTGGGCCCGTGAGCCATGGCCACTGAGCCTGCGCGTCCGGAGCCTGTGCTCCGCAACGGGAGAGGCCACAACAGTGAGAGGCCCGCGTACCGCAAAAAAAAAAAAAAAGTTTTATCAGTGCAATAACTCCAACCAACTCACGTGCCACCAACATGACACTGATGCATATGGAAATGCCAGCACACATGGGAAGGTGAGGCCAGGAGAAGGAAAGGGAAGGAGTTCCCATGTCTGCACTGAGGCTGCACAGTGCTTTCCAGAGAAATCCCAGGGGGTGGAAGGAGGCTTGGACATGGCCTTGGTGAAGCCACTTCTATTTCAAGCTCAGTTTCTTCAGCTCAAAAGTGAGGCTGAGCGTGATCATTCTTTCCTTCCCTGGAGGCTTAGGGGGACAATTAATTAGGACTGTGGCTGTGTGTGAGCTCTATAAACAGTGTCACAGCACAGAATTGAATGATCACCATCGTTGTTCCCAGCTCTCCCAGCTGTGTGAGGCTGCCAGTCCTGAGCAGATGCAGGTGCGCACAAGAAAGGGTGCTGGTCCAGGAGACCTCGTCCCACACGTGGGTGACGGCACCTTGTAAACATGAAACAGAAACTAAGAAAATGCAAATAAGAGCAGACCATCAAGACTAGGGAGAGCAAAAGTGCAGGTCATAAAACATCACATAGTTGCCCTAGTTTAGATTTAACACTGAGCCTCCTGGTGGCCAAAATGAAAAGGGAAAGACAGTCAGTTATGAAAGAGGAAAGCAAAGCCTTTCAGCTTCTCAGGGACACAAAGTTCTTCTTAGTCTTAAATTAAAAAATTAATTTTTCACACGGGGTTTAAGATGGGGCCACTAGGTGACAGGAAAAATAGCTTATCCCAGGGCTGTACATCCAGCCTCAGCAGCCTCTGCAGATCCCAGGGCCCCTGGTGAATTTGCCAGTGCCTCCAGGCTGCTTTTGGATTCATGCTTCCTGTTTCATTTTGTGACTATCTCTACAGTGTGCACAGTGGGAAGAGTGCTGATCTGGGAGCCTGAGAACTCCAGGTCCAGTCCGGGGTTGTGGGACCCCACACAAAACAGCTGTAACTCTGACCAAAATTCCATCTGGTGGTGCAGCCACTGAAAACCTTTTTGGAAGAATTACAATTGCATCTGCAAAGCTCATGAGGCATAGTATAGATGTGACATGATTTCACCCATATTAGGTAAGTCTATCGGTACATAAAAAGGCCAAATGCAGAGTGGTTAGGAACACACGGAGGGTGCTAGAGCCAGTCTGTCCGTCCAGGCTCAAATCTGATCTCCCACCGCCTCTATCTGTGTTGCCTTAAGCAAGTCAAAACCTCTCTGGGCCTCTGTTTTCTCATCAGTAAAATAAGATAATAACAATACCTGCCTGATAGAGTGGTTTTAAGGACTAAATGATTTCGTATGTAAAAAGCACTTATAATAGTGCCTGGCACACTGAGGACTCCTGTGTGTGTACATGTGCGTGTGTATTTGTGTACATGGGTGTACACGTGTGTCTGCATGTGAGAATGGGTGTGTGCAGCCACTGAGAAAAGTTCCCACAAAAAAAATCTGAAATGCTGAATGTCTCTGGTGGTGGTTTGGGTTTCCTTCTTTATGCTCTTCTTTACTTTTCAAATGATTTTCTTTACTTTTCTGCTCAGGGGGAAAGTGCTTTGTCCTTGACTTTCATCATCTGAAAAATCAGGATCCCAAACCTTGTGTCACATATCTGCCAGGGTCACTGCAAAGTTCAAGGAGACGCGGAACTCAGGGTTTATAAACTGTGAAATGCTGTACACAGTTGCGGGATTGCCTGTGTAAGCACCCTGGAGCCTTGGACCTCCAGCTCTCTGGGCCCAGTCTCCCGTGGGTGGGTCCTACGGCTGTGTCTCCCTCACACCCCGGCCCTGGATCTGGGTTGGGGGCTGCCCCCCTCATTCCGGTGAGTCCTCTCTGAGCCCCCTCCCCAAAAGGCTCCTTGAGCAGGGAAAACATTTCCCCCTCCAGCCATCAAACGCTCCAGCCCCTCAGGTTTAAAAGCTCGATAGTCCTTTATCATCCCCTTCTTGGTGGAAAGACTATCTCTCCGGCACCTTCCTACCCACACATCCCTACCTCGCATCCCTACCACAGTCGGGCCTCTGAATGTTTTCCATTGAATTCAGTGTTTTTTAAAAATGTGCAGGGGTCTCCTTCCTTGAGTGTTTATCCCACCCCTTGGGGGACATCTGGAGCCAGCCCCCTTCTCTGGCTCCCTGATCCAAATTCATATCTAGAAATGAAATTTACAAAAAACAATAGACCCAAAAGGAACCAAGAGACCTTTTGCACATTATCTTCTTGAGATTTTTTTTTTTTCCTTAAAGCAAATTTGGCATCTTAAGCGAGATACCACCGTATATTTATGGGAGTTTAATAACTTCTTCCATTAATAACATAGACAAACTAATTTACCCAAACGTGTCTGTTTTAAACTCTGGGAACAAAGGGTGGGAGGAAGAAAATCAATCTTTCCTTTGTACTTGAGCCACTGACCCGTTAAAGCTTTGAAGATCATTTCTTTAAGAAATTGTGAAGAGTTATTTAACTACAAACAGCAGCTACCTTCCCATTCCAGCTGCGTAATCAAGCATAATAAATTAGAGTTTAAAAAAAAAAGTTGATTCCTTTTTTTTTTTTTTTTTGTATAACTGAAAATCCTTAATAGCACTTTGACAAATCGGCTTCATGGCAGACACCAGCGAACTTTCCTTGCACTGGAGCTGCTGAAGCCATCCGGAGACATTCCTGATTGGAGGCCGTTGGGAGAAACCCAGGTTTTACCTTTGAAGCGGGGCTTGATAAAGTTCCTGCCGCTGGCAGGGGTGAGCGCTGCCCTGGGACCCAGCCACCCTGAGCGGGCGGCAATCTCCGTCCTCTGCCCTGAACGCCCGCCGGCAGAGGGCCAGTCTACTGGGAAGGGGCAGCTCAGGCTGGCCCCCAGCAGTGGCCAAGCGCCTCCCTCCCGAATCTGGTCAGCATTCCTCCGTGCAAACCGTTCTGATCCACTGTGATAAAGATCAGTCTCCGTGGGTCTTGAAAGAGTCAAAGGCCCTTCTTAATCAAATGATCAACTGTTCATTTTGAAAGCTTGACTGGTTCAATTAAGATCACAGGCAGGAGACGGGCCGGTCATATTACCCTCCTTTCCAGCCCGCCTGGCCAGTCGCCGTCCCCAAAACCTACCTTTGACCAGCCCACTCCTGTGCCTGCCTGGAATGTTCCACCACCCCCTAATGAAATCTGACCACCCTTCAAGGCCTCATTCTGCTCCCACCTCCTCCCAGAAGCCTTCCCTGGGCCGACCAGCCGGCAGGGACCTTTCTTCCCCCTGAAATCTTGCAGCCATATTGTGTATCCTTTCACTCTGGGTTTTGCTGTGGTCTGTCTCAAGCTGCTCTTACCCACTTAAGAGCAATCAGACTACAAGCTCCTGGAGGAACCTAGCCACGGGACATGGCCTCCGTGAGCACAGCCTCACCACTGACTGAAGAGGGGCCTTTATAATGTCTGTGCGAGCCTGCAAACAGGCAGCCCTTGATGGCAAAGGGTTGGCTTCCAAGAGTTCATTTGTGAGTCAGGCTGTTTGGAATTCAGAATGTGCTCTTTTATTTTTTCCAAAATAACCATGTTCTAGAATGATGCAATAATGCTCTGGTGGAGGCTAGGTCGCAGGCTAGCCCACAAAGTCCTGTTTTGCCTGTAACATAACTGCAATACTATTCAACAGACATGCTCCAATTAACAGTGTTAATCCAGTGGGAGCTAAATAATTTTTTATGGGCTAGCCTGGGAACTTGACCCCATTATCCACTAAAGGGAAATGCTTTGGTGAGAGGCACACTCACCTCCGCCCCCTTCCTCCCATCCATCGCATGCCACAGTAGCTGGCAGGGTACAGAAAGGGGACAAAGCTATGGGGGCCCTCTCCTGCTTTCTTCCCCTGATCAGGTCAGCCTGGCTGCCCCTAAAACAAAAAGAGAGAGGGAGACTCAGGGAGCCCTAGTTGGCCAGAGATGCCCCTGGCAAAGCCAATTTTCTGATGGATGGTGGCAGTAGGGATGGGGGGTGAGGGCTATAAGTTTAGGGACCATGGGAAGCAGCACCCACATCACAGGTCTGTGGAGAGCTGCCCTTCCAAGCATGCCCAAGCCCAGCTTGCAGAAGTGGTATCTCCCAAAGGCATTGTTTTAATCAGGAGGTAAAGCAGAGACACCCGTGTGCTCTGCTGTTACTTTAACGAGAGCCCTCATCTTTCCCCTTCTGTCCCTGGCATGGGGCCATGTGGCACAGCACCTCCCTCCCGCCCCCAGCCTCCAAAGCACAAGGTCAGGTAATTCTCAGGGCTCAGGTAATGCTCAGGGCTCCAATCCTGCCAGTCTGTCTACACCTGGTGACTAGACATGCTGAATTTCTATGTTTTAAAACAGCAAAACTTAAGGGGTAGTGTTCTTTTGTTTGTTTGTTTCTGTTTTTTAATTAATTTATTTATTTATTTATTTTTGGCTGTGTTGGGTCTTCGTTTCTGTGCGAGGGCTTTCTCTAGTTGCGGTGAGGGGGGGGCACTCTTCATCGCAGTGCGTGGGCCTCTCACTGTCGTGGCCTCTCTTATTGTGGAGCACAGGCTCCAGACGCACAGGCTCAGCAGTTGTGGCTCACGGGCCCAGTTGCTCCGCGGCATGTGGGATCTTCCCAGACCAGGGCTCGAACCCGTGTCCCCTGCATTGGCAGGCAGATTCTCAACCACTGCACCACCAGGGAAGCCCAGGGGTAGTGTTTTTGATGTCCCCCAGTTAACCACCCCCCAGGAGCTCTTACTGTCAGCATTGATGCTTTCACAGACAATACCACGTATACGTCTCTTCTGATTAAGTTATCAATAAATTATATTCACATCAGTGATTTTTCTAGAAATGTCTCCACCCCAAATTTTAGGCGCACCCTCTACTCAGTCCATGTGACCCCAGAACACCTTTTCAACTGACATAGTAACACTAGGGAGGTTGACCCTGG
Source organism: Aethalodelphis obliquidens (assembly GCF_003676395.1). Classification (NCBI taxonomy): domain Eukaryota; kingdom Metazoa; phylum Chordata; class Mammalia; order Artiodactyla; family Delphinidae; genus Aethalodelphis; species Aethalodelphis obliquidens. The sequence continues at coordinate 32,687,636 of NW_020837955.1, read as the reverse complement.
AAGGAAAGTCAAAACTGGCCTGGGTCGTACAACGTCGGGAAATCCTTAAAGGGAAGCTTTCAGAGTCTCCTTACCTCATTGCTACACCACTTTGCAGACGCTGTGTTAGAACCCATTTAAAGCATTCAAGCATATAATCAAATTTCAGTAATGAGTTATTAATTAAGCAGGGGCAACCAATTCTCTGCTAACTGCCTCATAAACAATCGACAGGAGATTTGTGAATTTTGACTTCCTGACACTATTAAACAAATCAATATTAGGTTTCAGACACAGCAATTCAGACAGTTTTCTCTGTTATTTGGCAGCCATCTGCCTAGAATACTAATGAAAGAATTAAGAGCTGGAGATTTTGCATGTGTTCCATCAAAAAGATCCTTATCTGTGGGGAATTGGGGCCTGATTTGCATGGAAGAAGTCTTTGCTTTTGTAGGTACAATTTTTCTCAATATGTCACTCATTAGTATTTATAAAAGCTCTGGGCAGTGGAACGTCCACCAGGCTTCAGAGCAGCCAAAGCCCTACTGGAGATAGCTCGGAACAAAGCAATTCATTTATTTATATATTTTGCAGATTGGTTAATTTATAGCTAACCTAACACATGGAACACTTGGGTCTAAGAACACAGCCAAGCTCCTTATTCAGCTTTTATTTTCTCAAAAGGTCTGTTTGTTCCAGTGTAGAAACAGCTAACTAAATGAGGAAGATGGAGTTTTGCAAAATCTGGGCAACCTCTAAGTGGCAAAGTGTGGTCATCTTGGTTTACCCTTGACCTTCTCTCTTTCTTTCTCTTCTCTTTGTTTATTTCCCTTTAGGGCTCACTTAGCAGTGCTGTTAAAAATACCTTATAGAGACAATGACAGAGATTTACCTCTGTTTATCTAAGGAAGAAATATAGCCCAGGTAGCAGCAGTGCTAAGAGCTCTTATTCTTACTTCATGTACCCCAGACCCAGAGTCGGGGATTTGTTCAAGGGGTCGCTCGGCATGTGTAACCCATTCCCTCTGTGGCCTCCTGGCTTAGTCGCCAAAAAGGTACCAAATAGGAGTCGACCTGAGGGTTTAAGGATTGTCACTAACATGGTGACATGGAAAGGACCCTTTCCAGAGGCAGAAGCTCCCCTGCTTATCATATACTTATCTTAATTCTTTGCAGCCGAAAAAAACCAAAAAAACCCCCACATATATACCTACTATACAGTTTTTAATAGATCTTTTTATATACTGATATATTTTATATAGATATACATACCCAGAAATGTATCCTTGGGAGATTTGGGGTTGAACTTTTTTTCAGATGCATTTTGATTTTGTTCCTTATTGAAAAGTATCTTAAAACAATAATCTAAAACCAAAAAAACTGAACTTTGTTATCTAATCCTAAAGCTAAGACATCTCCTCAATGGTTCTTATCCTTGGATGTTTAGACCAATAAAGAGTTCATTGACTAGCTCCAGAATTCTCCTGACATTGTCTGCAAAACTTGGTATTTGAATATATTTTCATTTTTTGAGGAGGGGACCCACAGCTTTAATCAATATTCTAAAGGGCTCTATAACTCAAAATGAATTAAAACCACTTTTCTAACCCTTTTATAGATGGGGAAGCAGGGGGCTAAGTGAACGCTATGATTCTCAAGAAGACTGATGGATGGTGGCTAAAATCCCACCTCTAGACTTCTGGTCATGTGATCTTTCTTTGCATGGCATGCTGGAGTTGCTGTTTATTGACCAATTAAGATTATATTCAATTGTTAGTAACAAGAGGTGAAAAATAATAGTGACTTAAGTAGGAAGAAATGTTTTCCTCTTCCACCTAAATGAGGTCCACTGATCAGCAGTCTGGGACTAATATGGCAGCACAATGATCATCAGAATCCCAGGCTTCATATACCTGGGATTGCTCTGTTCTATCACGTGGTTCCAGATGGCTGCCCAGCTCCAGACATCATATCCTCATCTCTAGTCATCAAACAAGGAAGAAGGGTAGAGTGGTAGAGAGGGCATGTCCCTTCTTCTAAACATATTCTTGGGAATCCTCTGGCAGCCCTGTGGTTAAGACTCAGCGCTTTTGCTGCTGTGGGCCCAGACTCCATCCCTGGTTGGGGAACTAAGATCCCACAAGCTGCGAGGTGAGGCCAAAACAATATATATATATATTCTTCGGAGACCTTCTTATATCTTAAAAACCAAAACTTAGTTACATGGCCACACTTAGCTGCAAGAGAGGCTTGGAAATGAAGCCTTTATGGTTGGTAGGGGAAACTGCACATTGGAGGAAAACAAGTGGTAAGAGAAAGTGCCCCTCCTGAGCACATCCCAAGAACCAACACAGAATGTGCCTAGAATGACTCTGACCCAAGTCTACTGCACGAAGCCAGAAGGCAAAGGTGTCTTCATGCCTAAAGGAGTGTCAGGTCAGAATGGAGGACATGTCGAAAAAGTGTCACCAAAGTTAACAGTGGTAGAAGGGACGATCTGGTGTGGAGGTGGAGAGTTAAACAGAGAACCAAGAACTGCAGAAGGGAGAATGGGTGAAGTGGGAGGTGGGGAGGATGGGTTTCAGATCAACACACTGGCAGGTGCTCACATAAGTAGATTTCTATAAAGGGCCCACCACAGAGCAGACGTTGGCTTTGGTTCTCCTTTGATCAGCCTGGTTATCTCACCTTCAGACTCTGAGGTCTCCAAACCCATTTAGGGTAACAAACAATGGACTTCTTAAGGCCACTCTCATCTTGAAGCTTGGGGGAGAAGTATGACCTACCTGTCCTTACAAAATATATGAAAGTTCAAGCAGAAATCCAAACTTAGAAAGGGAAGAAATTAATGTGAAGTGTTTCCCACATTGCACGAGGAGCTTTGTTTTACAAGGTTTACAGTGGGGCCTTTGGGAGTCTCCCTGACATATATCAAGATGACTTCGTGTTCCAAAATTCCATTCGCATAATATTTGAGAAGAGTAGCAACTGACTGGGTTATACCTCTCTATTCACTGAAATAGGTAAGGGGAAGACAAGAAGAGGGATCCACCATCAGTTGAGTATTTATTACATGTTAGACCAATTCCCATACACTGTCTCACTTAACTCTCACCACACAGTAAAGTAGGCCATATACATATTCTGTCCCTAATTTGTTCACGTCACACAGGATGTGGCAGAACTGGTGCTAGGTACTGCATATCCCAGTCTCTCTCTCTGCTCTAGCTTTCTGTGAGATGTCCCACACTATCTCTTTGTCATGTAGAATCTCTATTAATTTTGTCCAAATATCATATTTTGGTTTTCCATTTAAAACCAGCAACTAGAACAATACCATAAATATGGTTTGTGTTTGGGGACATGGAAATTTCCTTTACTGTTTTGCCAAATTATAACTTAGTTTTTTAAATTTTAAAATATCCATGTTACCTTTGCAGTCAATGTCTCCTAGTCCATGAGTACTTTTAGTTTGAAATTACTATAGATTGTTAAAATAATTCATCAAATGAAAAATCCAGAGAAAATTCAGAAACTATCACTGTTCTCCATCAATCTTATATTCCTTACCTTGATGGAGCTACCTGGAAACATGTTATGTATTTTTAAATATGTTAGTTCAGAGCACTGGCCATATGCCAATGCACAGCTGATTGATCACTCAAGGTTAACAGTTGCAGTTCCATATTCCTGGATGATACTATGTCAGTCTTTGAACATTATTTCTGGTCAAGAGAATCCACTCCAGTCAGCTTAAGCAGAAGGGGAGTGTTATTAAGGAAGACTGAGTAGCTCACAGAACCTCCAGGTGTGCTAGAGAACAAGATTTGGATGCTGCAAGAAATACTGTAGCCAGGGGGCCACTTCACTGGGAACCTAACCCATGAGACTGTTGTGCTATAAAATCCATGGTCTCTGTGGCCCACTGATCAGAACCTATGATACAGAATTATGGGCTCCACAAACTTCATCAGAGCCAGCTCCAAACACAGATGCCTACACCCCACTCCCCAGCATGTCTGATCTTCCTGCATGTGGCTACCATCTTCTATTGCTCACTTCACTTCCAAGATTTGCGTGGCACATCTACTGAGCAGAATTCACATCATATGCAAATACCTAGCTGCAAGGGAATCTGGGAAATGTACTTTTGTTTTGTTTTCAGCTTCAGAGCAACTATAACACAAAAAGGTAAGCTAGGAGGGAGTTGGGATGAGTGACAAGTGAGCTAATGGACAAAATCAGCCACCGTAATGCTGGTTGTGATTCTCCTTTTGGAAAAACTAACCCATACACGTCAAGGCTCTGATATAACTACAGTGTATCCATGCTGAGTAGTACATTTACATCTGTAAACTAATCTAATTTACACAAAAATCCCCTTAGCTAGATAGGTACCACCTTATCTGTAGATGAGAAAACTGAGGCTTCACGATGTTAAGAAATTTTCTCAACATCGTACAGATAGTGAATGGTGGAGCTGAGCTTCGTTCTGCTATGTCCTCATCCATCAAAAGAGCTACTACAGTGAAAAGATCACAAAAGCTCAGCCAATGACCAGCTGAGTGACTTAAACAAACTTTTATCTAACTTCCCTAAGCCTCGGGTTACTCACCTGAAAAATGGAAACAATTATGCTTCAAAGGTGGAGTATTAAGGATAGAACAAGATATTACATGTATATCCCTAGCTTTGGATCCAGAATATGTCTTTAAAAAGTGTTAAATAAATAAATGCATGAAAAAATTTAGAAAACAAACCCCCCACAAAAAAAAGGAAAAGAAGAAGACCGTTCTAATTTGTACTCCCTGACAGGCAGTCTTCTTTTGCTGAATGGGACACGATCTGCTTGATAATCTGCCTGAGACAGGAAGGATTCCTGGCCAAGAGTTCAATATTAAAATAGGATTATGGGGCTTCCCTGGTGGCGCAGTGGTTGAGAGTCCGCCTGCCGATGCAGGGGACACGGGTTCGTGCCCCGGTCCAGGAGGATCCCACATGCCATGGAGAGGCTGGGCCCGTGAGCCACGGCCGCTGAGCCTGCGCGTCCGGAGCCTGTGCTCCGCAACGGGAGAGGCCACAGCAGTGAGAGGCCCGCGTCCCGCAAAAAAAAAAAAAAAATTGGATTATGTGCTCAGGGAAAGGGAACATTTTATAGTAGCAGTGGCTCACTTTAAAAACAGGACGCCTGTTAACATTCAGGCTTAATTAAACTGCTTTCTTGATAAATCCACTGTGACAGGGACCAACACAGTTAACTGTTCACATGCGAGTGCTCCAAGGCTCTCCCTGGGGAGAGAGAGAAAAGAGCATTTTAAGAACTATTGTGGAGATTATTCAGTGTATCGCCCCTTGTTTTCGTGGTGATGTAAGTCAAATTTGGAATTCCTTTTTAATTAATTTTGGCCAATGGATAGCACTTCTTTGAATATGACCCTAGATAGACTGGGTCACATAGGGACTACCTTATATTTGGGTTACACTAATTTTTAAAAACTCAGCCAACAAGACAGTGGCAGTTGACTTATTTAAAGTGGCAAAATGTATGGGTTTGGGACGCTCAGGGAGTAGAGGGTAAATAAAAACCTTGCAAGAAATCTCTGCCTTCATTTGTTCACCAAACATTGCGTGTAGATTGAATACAGAATATGCTTCAAGCACACATATATGCACAACTATTTTTCTTCTTTTTTATTGAAAAAATTTAATTATACTAGTAATACAACTAATTCTTGTTGCACAAAGTTCAGAGTTCAAGACCTTTCAACGTTCATTTCATTCAAAATGAATGAGATAACACTTGTGTACTTACTATGTCCCAGACATCATTCTAAGTGCTTTACACGTATTAACGTATATTCTTTTCCAGACTACTCTAGAGATTGGTACTATTATTTATAACATTTTACAGTGAGAAACCTGAGGCACAGGGAATTTAAAAACTGGCCTAACACAGCCAGCATGTTATAAAATTGGGATTGGAACCCAGGCTGTCTGGCTTCAGAGCCCATGCTCTTAACCACCACTACATGCCAATTTCAACCCATAGACCTCCCAGTTATAACTTTTCTGTGATGCCTCCCAGATATTTTTCTTCATGTTTACATACCTAGGCAAACCTATAAAAATATTTTTTAAATGGCATGTGTTATACATTAACAGAGTGGTTCTCAAAGTGTGGTCCTCTGTCATCAGCATCACCCGGATACTTGTTAAAATGCAAATTCCCAGACCCCGTCCTAGACCTACTGGATCAGAAACTCTAGGTCGGGGGCCCAGCCATCTGTGTTTTAACAAATCCTCCAGGTAATTCTAATACACGGTGAAGTTTGAGAACCACTGAATTAATGGTGTGCACTAGACTGGATCTTCCAAGAAGTAGACACCAAAATAGGATGACGCGCGTGAGAACCTCATTCAGGGAAATTCCTATATGAGAGGGTATAGGGAGGGAGCCACGCAGGAAGGGAACAAAGAGGAAATAGGAGGAAGGCTGAGATAACCACTTGACAACAACGTAAGCCTTACCCCAAGGAAGGAAAGGGGAGAGGTTAGGTGGGGGCAGCCTAGACTGCCAGTAGAGAATCCTTGACCTCAAAGTTGGCCAATAAAGGAGTTCCATGTCTCCCAGGAACAGGTTGGCTTTGGCGTTCTTCCCAAACCCAGTCATTGTCGGGGAGCAGCCCATGGGAAGCATGGCCTTGACTCAAACACAGAGATGGGTTTCAAAGTGCAACAACGAAGATCCTCAATCTGTGATGCTACCCAGTGATGTGTGAGGCTCATTCTCAGGGCCGCCACATGACGTCACAGGCAATGTTATCCTCCTGCCGCTTGCTTGTTTGTTTCACTCAACTATATGTCTTGGAAATCTTTCCCTATGGGTATATATTGATCCGCTAACTCATTTAAAAGACTGCATAGTATTCCATTGTGTGAATATTCCATTGTTTGTGTAATCACCCCTTCATTGACAGGCATTGAGTATTTCCAATGTTTTTGCTATTTCATACAGTGTTTCAAAGTTCATCTCATCTTGTACCCTAGAAGAATTACCAAGACGTAAAGTTGCCACATCCAGTGTGTGTTTGTGTGTGTGTGTGTGTGTGCGTGCGCACGCATGCGTGAGCTGTATTTTAATAATCACTGCTACATTCTCCTCCAAACTGGCTGCATCAATTCATACTCCTGTGAACAGAAAATAGATAAAAGTAACCATTTCTCCACACCCCAGCCAACACTAGATAGTATCAATCTTTTAATTTTTGCCTATCTGATGAATGAAATGATGTCTTATTGTTGTTTGAATTTGCATTTCCCTGATTATTAGTAAGATTGATCACCTTTTCATATACTTATGGGCCATTTGTGAATTTCCTCTGTGAATTACCTATTTATATCTGTACCATTATTATTAATTTATGTAGATGTTGTGATGTATAAAATACAGTATTATTAAATTGGGAGTATATTTTTATCATCTTGGTTTTTATCAATTAATAGATACTAAAAATATTTGGAATGTTTTCATGTTAAATGGATCTTTGCAAAAATAAAAGGGTTGAGAACAGGTGGATTCCATGGGCTGTGGACTCCGGAGAGCCCGCTAAATACTGCAGGAGACAAAGGGGGCTCAACCCGGGCTCCCAGGAGCCCCAGGAATGTTCACACCAGGCTTCCACAGCCCTTCACAGGATGGGTGCCAGATGCCCAGCCAGCCCCCAAACAGGTTGCCTGGGAGGGCCTCTCCGAATGGTGTGGCATCAGCTGAAAACAATGTCAGGCAGGCAGGCTCCCCTTCCCACCCCACCTTCAGCCAGTGTCCTGCTATGCGGTCAGGTGACATGGGCTTGCATGCCAGCTCTGCTCTGTACTGTTTGCACAAGCTCCGGCAAATCAGGGAACCTCTCTGAGCCTCGGCTTTCTCATCTACAAAATGCAGATAACCATACCCTTCCTAGAGGTGCTGTGAGAATCCAAGTGCGGAGAGAATCCCCACCCCGGAGATGAGCGCGTTAGATGCCCCATGAATGGTTGCTGTCATGAATGTATTGTGTGCCACTATTACCAATTACCGTAAGAAAGAGAAAGGGGTACACATTCCTTCCAGGCCAGTTTACATCAGAAAGAAGGTGCCTTCAGCCCTAAACCTGGCACAGGGACCCCGGTCTGGAGCTCCTCCCCCAGGGCACCTCTGCAGCCCCTTCTGCAGAAACTCCCAAAGCAAAACTTGGGTCTCCCACCTGGTGTCACCCCCCCAGAAGCCTGTCACTCTCCCAGCACCCCGGCCAGGCCCCGTTTGGCACTGACTTCTTTGTCTCTTGCTGCCCGCCTTAATCTTGTGACGCCAATTAACTGTAATGAAAGTTACACGGGGAAATTGCGGGGTGTAGACACACAAACATGTCTTTAGCAGGCAAACAAGGACAGCCTTAGAACCGTGGTGATTTCCAGGTGGAAAGAAATGTGGAGCTTTCTGTCTCCTCCGGGTAAAAGAGGATTTGCAAAATCCAAAGAAAATAACTCCTGAAGCAGAGGTTTGAACTGCGCCAAGTTTGTGACACGAAGGAAGTCGCTCCCAGAAAGGAAATTCTGATTAAGACTGACAGCTTTGCTGCCACTCCCAGGGGGACAGGACGGCATTTCTCTTGGACAGGTAAGCGGGCTCCACCCACCCACCACATGAGCCCAAGAGGGTCTGGGGATACACCTGACTGCTGGTGATGGATTTCCCCCACTTGTATTTAATTACCCTAATCCCTCACATCTGTAGAGCCTTTCAGGGTTTACAGCACACCCATCATCTTGCTTTTGCTTCCTAGCCACCCCTTTAGAGTAAGAATTGTTTGGGTCCCCATTTTGTGTGTGGGCAAAAATGAACTGTGGAAAGGTGAGGTGATTCACCCAGTGATGAGACGACTAGAACGCAGGTATCACATTGCATCCTCAGCCTTCCCCATGAACACACATATCCTGCTGGCTTTCTCCCTCACCCTCCTGAAAACTTACTTCCTGAGCGTGACAAGAAGCACCTGCCCGGGGCATGAGAACAAATTCATGGGTTGCCCGATGTTCATTGCCGCAGCCTCCTGCCATTGCCAAATCCTCATCTCCTTATACCTGAGGGACATCTCTAGGGCGCCTGCGCTCCTCTAAAACTCCACCGTGAGAGGTACCTAGAGCAGGTGTCACATCCTACAGGGGGCTTTTGCCTTCTAGGTTATACACTCCCTGATCTCGTCCAAACATTTGTGGCTGGACCCTTTTATTTTTTCCATCTCACCCTGCCCCACCAAAGGACCAAGAAAATATGCACCCTGATTACATTATTATAACATTCAACTTAAAAGAATTCCTTTGAAATTATTAAATAATAGCTCCCATTTCTCAAGTGCAGGCAATATGTCAGGCCCTGTGCTTTGCAGCTAATGCACATTATCTGACTTAGTCCTCCTGCAGCCATCTGATGTAGCTATTTGTGGTAAGACAGCTAGTTATCCACCAAAGAGCAACCTCCCCCTTCTTCCAGAGTAAGATAATTGTAGCTGAATACATGGTTGCCCAGCTAAAGACTACATTTCCCAGGCTCCTTTGCAGCTAGTCTGGTCATGTGACTATGTTTAGCTCAGTGTAATGTTATTGGGAGCCCTGTGTTCAACTTTGGGGGTGTTCTTTAACTCCAAAGGCAAGCCCCTTACTGTGATCTCTCTCTCTCCTTCCCACTTCTGCATATTAATTTTGACCATGTGGATGAGAAGCAATGGCCCAGGGAGGCAGAGCAGTATGATGGAAGGGGTCCTGGTCCTGGAATGACCACACAAACAGAACAGCACACCAACTGTGGTCATTCATGCAGGACTGATACATGAGAGGAAAATAGACATATCGTTTTTGAGCCACTGTATTTTGGCATCTCTTTGTTTCTTACTATAGCTTCGTCTTTAACTGATGCGGTATTATTATGCTCATTTTACAGTTGGGTAACTTAGGCTCATAAAGACTAAGTGACTTGCCCGAGTTTACATGAATACAGAGCAAGGATTCAAGCCCATGTCTGTTGGATTCCAAAACCTCTGCAAGATGATTCACCCACTCATTCACTCATCTAAGCCTCATGGACTATCTGTGTAATAGAAGCAAGAATCCCAGGGGTTTGCTTGTACAGGAGGATCGTAAACCCACGTTGCCTCCCTCCCTTCCACCCTCAAGAGAATGCCCTGCGCAGGAGGTGAGCTGTCCTGAGATGCAGATGAGAGTTAATTCCAAAACTTCTGCCTGGTCTTTGTAAAGCCATAGGTGAGTAAATGGCTCTGAAATGGGTGCCAGTTCTTTCTGTAGGTGACTCTCAGAGGGCAGCCAGGGAGTAGACAAAGAAGGATTAAAAGGGAAACGGAGACCACCTTGATTAATATTCTAAAGGCTTTTCCCTTAGAGAGCAGGAGTCAGTGAAGATGAGTTTGTATTTGGGGAAATGTTTTTTTGTCTTAGTATGGTCTATACTCTTTGATCTCTGAGAATTAATATTTCTCATTGAAAGAGGTACAGCTAGGTGTGTGTGTATGTATGTTTGCTCATGTACACATATATGTGTGCCCATGTGAGAACATGTGTGTATGGACAGGTATGTGTGCTGTTGTATATGTATAGATGTATGTGTGATGTGTGTGTCTATTATACATGTGTTGCTGTGGTTATGTGTGTGCAGTTGTGTGTGTGTGTGTGTGTGCTCATTTGCTGTTGTGTCTGTGTTCGGGGGTGAGGGTGGCGATCTGCCAGTTGTTACTGGATGACTAGGAAGAATCATCCCTTCACACCTCCCGCTGGTGGGCAATCTGGAAGAAGACCTGACTTGGTGTGGCCAACCCCACTACAAGTGTCCTGCTGGAGTCCCTCTGATCTCCTCCCAACCACACACACACACACACACACACACACACACACACACACACACACTTGCTCACCTTTTTAAAAATCTTGACCAAATCACTCAGCTTCTGGAAAGGAGCTGCAAAGATTACTGAAGCTCACAGACTAGCTGCTCAAAGGAGGGGGATGAATTCTAGGGCCAGGCCAATCCTCCGAGCAGAGCATAGAGCTTTCCCAATGTGGGGTAGAGACTCATCTACAAGGTTTAAAGAAGGAGGCAAGCTCCAAGGAGGACAGGGCCATCCTGGCTAAGAACCCAGACTCCCCATGGGTGGTTGTCTCATGTATTAACTCAGTCCTCTGAGGGAGGTATTATTATTATCAGCCTTCCTTTGCAAGTAGGGAAACTGAGGCATAGAGAGCACAAGTGACTTGCCCTCGTTCACACACCTAGTAAGAGGCAGGCTGGGATCTAAGCCCAGGCAGATACCTCCCAGGAGATAACTCACCATCCAATAGCACTTCCTTGTGGTATATGCCAGGCGTGGAAGAGCCACGAAGCAGCAGGAAGTGGCCTCTGCTTGGGGAAGCCAGGGTAGGCTTCAGAGGGGAGGGGTTGCTCAGGTGGGGCTGCGGGGGACAGGAGTAACCTGGCAGGTGAAGAGAGACAGAGGGGAAAGTCGGTGGTGTTCTGGGCACTGTTGATGACACAAAGTCATCGATAGAGTGACAGTTTTCGCGATGCCTTTTTACTGTGACCCATAGTGAGCAATGCATTTTAAACTGTAACCGAGGACATGTATACATAGGTAGAGCTGAGACTGAGTTTCCTGAGTCGATACTTACCTCTATTGTGCAGAATGCACTTTAATATTTTCTATTCTGTCCTATTTCGTGTTTTGTAAGTGCTGTGGAAAACATCCAGCAAATTGGTTCTGGAACCCCCTGAAGTTTCGCAATGAGTAGTTAAGAAAGCGCTGGCTTAACTTCCTGCAAGTTATGCAGGAAGCAGCAGCGGGCAGAGGGGCCCGGCATCTTCACAGCTGAGAGGGGCGGGGCCAGGATGAGGTAACTGACATGCCTAGAGCTGACATTTAAGGAGACACTCATTTGCAAATATTTTCTCCCAATCTGAGGGTTGTCTTTTCGTCTTGTTTATGGTTTCCTTTGCTGTGCAAAAGCTTTGAAGTTTCATTAGGTCCCATTTGTTTATTTTTGTTTTTCTTTCCATTTCTCTAGGAGGTGGGTCAAAAAGGATCTTGCTGTGATTTATGTCATAGAGTGTTCTGCCTATGTTTTTCTCTAAGAGTTTTATAGTGTCTGGCCTTACATTTAGGTCATTAATCCATTTTGAGTTTATTTTTGTGTATGGTGTTAGGGAGTGTTCTAATTTCATTCTTTTACATGTAGCTTGAGGACACGGGGAGGGGGAAGGGTAAGCTGGGACGAAGGGAGAGAGTAGCATGGACATATATACACTACCAAATGTAAAAAAGATAGCTAGTGGGAAGCAGCTGCATAGCACAGGGAGATCAGCTCGGTGCTTTGTGACCACCTAGAGGGGTGGGATAGGGAGGGTGGGAGGGAGACACAAGAGGGAAGAGATATGGGGATATATGTATACGTATAGCTGATTCACTTTGTTATAAAGCAGAAACTAACACACCATTGTAAAGCAATTATACTCCAATAAAGATGTTAAAAAAAAAATTAAAAAAAGAAAGGAGACACTCACTCTCCGGGTCGGCACCCAAGAGTAAGCACCTCCTCAAATGTTGCCCCCTACCTACCTCTCCTGTCGCATCCTAGTCTCGGCCCTGTAACTGGGCACCTATTCTGCACCAGGCGGGTACCAGGGGCTTGGGTGCACCGTCACATTCAATCTTCCCGGCAGCCCCTCTTTCCATTGGGAAAACTGAACCAAGAGAGAGACACAGGAAATGTCAGTACGACTGTTAGCAGCCCCCAGATATCTTGGGTGACTGACAGCACCAGGACAAGAAAACAACAGGAATGACTGGCATTAGGGTGGAGAGCTGGCAGAGGGCTGCCCAGGAGCAGGGCTGGCTGCTATGACCCCTTGCACACGTGCTTGAGGACCTTGGATCCCAAACACCCACATGGATTTCCCATAAGCCAGCTTCTCAACACCACTTTTTTTTTAAATTGGAGTAGAGTTGATTTACAACGTTGTGTTAATTTCTGCTGTACAGCAAAGTGATGCAGTTATACATACATATGCATTCTTTTATATTCTTTTCCATTATGGTTTATCACAGGACATTGAATATAGTTCTCTGCTCTACAGTAGGACCTTGTTGTTTATCCATTCTATATATAATAGTTTGCATCTGCTAACCCCAAACTCCCTCTCCATCCCTCCCCCAACCCCCTACCCCCTTGGCAACCACAAGTCAGTTCTCTACGTCTGTGAGTCTGTTTCTGTTTCGCAGATAAGTTCATTTGTGTCATATTTTAGATTCCACATGTAAGTGATATCATATGGTGTTTGTCTTTCTCTTTCTGACATACTTCACTTACGATGATAATCTCTAGTTGCATCCATGCTGCTGCAGATGGCATTCTTTCATTATTGTTTATGGCTGAGTAATATTTCATTGTATGTATGTGCCACATTTTCTTTATCCATTCATCTGTCAATGGACATTTAGGTTGTTTCCATGTCATGACTCTTGTGAAGAGTTCTGCTATAAACATAGGAGTCAACACCACTCTTTTGCAAGTTGCAGAGAGCTTAGCCAGGGAAATCCTCAGCAGTTATCTACTTCCATGATTAAAGAGGAAGGGTACAACGATACCCAGACAGCAGCCACATTGGGAAGTTTTGCTATAAGCCTCACTCCATGTGGTAAAGTCCTATCTACTCAGAAAAAAACGAATCTGTACTTCACCAGAACAAACATAGTCATAAAATCTGAAAATCGCAATGTAATATCACTACGCACTTAGCAAAATGGCTAAAGTTAAAAAGGCCGATGACACAAAGCATTGATGAAAATATGGAGCGACTGGCACTCACTCACTGCTGGTGGGTGTGTAAACTGATACAAGGACTTTAGTAAACATTTTGTCAGTATCTACTGAAGTTAAGATATGCAAGTCCTATGATGCTGAGATTTCCCTTCTTAGGTGTATATCAACAGAGACATGGCAACATGTATAAGAATGTTCATAGGGCTTCCCTGGTGGCGCAGTGGTTGAGAGTCCGCCTGCCGACGCAGGGGACACAGGTTCGTGCCCCGGTCCAGGAAGATCCCACATGCCGCGGAGCAGCTGGGCCCACGAGCCATGGCCGCTAGGCCTGCGCCTCCGGAGCCTGTGCTCCGCAACGGGAGGGGCCACAACAATGAGAGGCCCGCGTACCGCAAAAAAAAAAAAAAAAAAAAATAGAATGTTCATAGCCGCAGTATTCACAGTAGCCCTGGACTGGGAGCAATCCAAAGGTCTATCAGTAGAAGAATGGATACATAAATTGTGGAATAATCATATAATAAAATGCTGCATGGCAATGAAAACAGATAAACTGCCGCTAATCTAGATGGATCTCACAAATGCATTGTTGAGTAAAAAAAACAGACACGGCTGACTCTGTACTAGACGATCCTTGTTATGTAAAGTTCAAAAAAAAGGCAAAATGAAACTGCTGTGTAGCAGGTAACAGAAAAGCAGGGAAGTGACTTGTGTAAGAGGCAGAAGAGGGCTCACCACTGCACGTGCGGGCCACAGTGGTGGTTAGAAAAGAGCAGGGGGGATTTCTGGGGGACTCATAATGGAACTTAAGGGAAAGTTACATGAGTGTTTACTTACGGTAATTCGTTAATATGTAAACTTACGATTTATGTACTTTGCTATATGTGAGTTTTGTTTCACAATTAAAAAAAAATTATATATATGTTTTTTAAAATGTGGACCCATCATCTGTGAACCATTTGTATTCAAGGGACCACGGGAAACTGCCAGCCCAAGCCTTCCATCATATTGGCCTTTGGAGCCAGCCAGTCACAAGTTCAAATCCCACCAATGGCAAGCCATGTGCTTAGGCAAGTTAAACAGCTTCTCCAAGCCTCAGTTTCTCTATCTGCAAACTGGGGCTGAAAATACCTGTATGAGAACTAAAAAGTCACACATATAAAGAGCATATATATTCCCAGCACACAGGTAGGAGCTCAGCAGACAGTAACTGAGATAGACGTGGAAACAAGGGTAACAGTGACTTGTAGTTCTGCTAGCCTCAGGCCGGAAAAGCTTTACAAGGAGGAGTAGTGCCCCCCACTAATTCACCTACTGGGGTTTCCTCTGTTAACATCCTTCATGCCGACATCTCCGGGTGCCACCCAGGACCACAGCTAGCCCTTAGGTCACGTTTATGTGAATAAGAAAAATGCACCCCTTCCTCTGGGCAAATGCAGCGCTCCAGCCTCCGTGGCAGCCCTGGTGGCACAGACATCTCCTTGTTAGGCCCTCAAGGGCCTTTCAAGTCCTTTCTTTTGAACCAAGCTCTATATGAAGAGAAGAAAGCAGGCCAGATCCCACCCCAGAGAAGCACGAAGGCAAATCACATGAATGAACGTGGCCATTCGTGGAGTCCCATTGCCAAATCCAGCATTTACATGGACGAGGCAGTGGGCTCTGATGGAAACCATTCCCAACTGTTCCCCCCTGGGGGGGTGGAGGGGGAGAGACACCAGAACCCCGTATTCTCCATGGAGAAGCAGCATTGAAATACAGCCCCAAACCTGTTCCATGTATCCACTCAGATGATGACCTAGCGTGGGGGTACGAAATCCACTATTCAATGCCCTCCAGACCCATGAGCCTCCGAGAAAAGACTATCTTCCCAGCACTGTGTAGAGAGAATTGTTACTGTGTCCAGGAAAATCTGACAGGGTCTGGGACCCTGGAATCGTAATCGTCCAAATTTACTACTGATATCAGATAAACAATATTCCGCCCCTCGGAGACCAGACTTGACAGGTGCATAAAGGCCACCTAATACCCCGAGCCCATGTGCTTTTGATATCACGTCTCATTTTCTGCTTGGATGAGAGACTCAGCCAGGAGAAGAAATCTTAAGTTTTCACCTACAGCGCACGAAGCCTGGCTCGCCTGCTGTGGGCAGCCTTGAGGCCATGGGGCTGGCGGCAGCCTGGCCCGACACACGCCAAAAGAACAGGGGTTTCTAAGTGGCTTCTCAGAAGTTTAAGAGAAAATGTGAAACTCCCTTGCCCTCCCGAGGCTGGGTCCTGACAGACAAGCTTTCAGGGCCAAGTCGAAGTCTGTGGTGAGCCCCGATTATCTGGTGCTTTGGGGGAGAAAAGAAATTCAGGGCCCATAGGTGAGGTCAACCCTGGGGCACTCTGTGGAGCTTGTGATTAGTGACCCTGATCTCGACATTCAGGCTCTCTGCCCCTGTTCCCTCCAGGCAAGGGAAGTGGAAGGGAATAGACACTTACTTGGCACCTACAGCTGTTAGGCTGCAGGCCAGAGTCTCCACCTCTGGTCTTTCTTTAACCATTATTCCCATTGGACAGATGGGAATACTAAGTCACAACAGATAGTGTCAAAGCCAAGCTTCTGACCCTCTCAGAAAACCAGCAACCTCTGGGCTCTCCCTCCGCACCCCTCAGCGCCTGCTCTCCAGTAAGGATCTGCTAGCAGCCTCTTACGCCTCAGAGCAGAAGTAGTCCCCCGGCAGAGGCGGCTGAAATCTGGTAGGAAGAGGGATGCTGTGCTGAAAGTGCACGTGCAAAACAAGCATGTTGAGTTGACTCATATCCAGAAGCTTCCACTGGAGGACCCCTCTCTGAACTTGAGCATTCCAAGGCCCCGTACATGGTTTTGCATCTGTAATTCTATATTCTTACCCCCCAGTTTTAGCAGCTTTAAGCTTGAGACCTCCCTTGCTGCACGGATGCAGATTGTATTTTTACTGGGGAGGGGCTTTGGTGATGGTGCTGATGGAGATGATGGGGGCAGGGCAAAGAGTGCTTGAAGGAAGAGGGGTCATGAAGATGCTCTGAGCGTGAGTAAAGAACTGTGCCTCCTTCTAAGCGTTGGCCTTTGTGGAGGCTGGAAGCCCAGCCAGGTGGTCTCTTTGGCCCTTTGGCTTTAGTGGGGAGGGGTACGGTCCATGGGGTAGAGCACACAAGTTGCAGGAGACACCCTGTGTAAGGACACACAAGAGGGCCAGAGGGCCAGACCTTGCCCAACCTCCCAGGAGAGAGCAGTTCCTGTCCCAGGGCTGCCGTGGCAAATTACCACACACTGGCTTAGGACAACAGGCCAGAATTTCAAAAGGCCACAGTTCTGGAGGAAAGAAGTTCAAAATCCAGGTGTCACAGGATTGGTTCCTGCTAGAGGCTCTGAGGGAACGTCTGTTCCAAGCCACTCTACTGGTGGTTGCTGGCAATCCTTGGCGCCCCTTGCCTTGCGGCTGAATCACCACAATCTCCACCTCCACCTCCACGTGGCGTTCTTCCCTATGTCTTTTGTGTCTCTGTCCAAATTACCCTCTCCTTATAAGGACACCGGTCACTGGACAAGGGCGATCCTAATCCGGTGTGACCCCATCTTAATTTGATCGCATCTGCAAAGACCCTGTTTCCAAATAAGTACTGCAGGGTAGGACCTGAACACATTCTTTGGGGGTATTCTACCTACTATAGGAGCCAGGGTCACCTTTGCCAGAGTGGCCTTTTGGACGCGTGACCCTATCAGTGGGGCCTCAATGGCTTCTGAGTCCACGTGATGTGGCCTTGCCCAGGGGCCTGCATGGGGGCAGGGCTGACCCCAGTGCTTCGTTCCTGCACAGGGTGGGAGAAGCCAATCAGGCGGCCTGTCTCCAGGCTTCCCTTACATACCCCAGAAGGCTTGAGACTCTCACGGGCAACAAAGGAAGATGGAGGCTTTCCCCTTCACCAGTTCACCCCACAAATCAAAGTAGATCTCCTCTGGAAGCCCCCCGATTTATCCACCTGCTGTAGACTGAATGTTCGTGTCCCCCCACCCCAAAAATTCATATGTTGAAACCTAATCCCTGAAGTAATGGTATTTGGGGGTGGGGCTTTGGGGAGGTAATTAGGTCATAAGGGAAGATATGAAAGGAATTAGTACCCTTATAAGAGACCCCAGAGAGCTCTCTTGTCCCTTCAGCCTTGTGAGGACAGAGGGAGAAGATAGCCATCCATGAATCAGGAAGCAAGTTCTCACCAGACACTGCATCTGAGAGCACCTTGATCTTGGACTCACTCCCCAGCCTGCAGAACTCTGTGAAAGAAATCATGGTGCCAAGTCAGCCTCAGACAATACGTAAATGGATGGCCGTGGCTATGTGCCAATAAAACTTTACTTATAAAACTGATGGAGAGCTAGATTGGCCCTTGGTTGGTTATTGAGCCAATCCCTGTTATTGTTAGAGTTTAGGATGGTGCCCAACTTAGAGCTTTTTTTTTTTTTTTTTTAAATTTTTATTGGAGTAGGGTTGCTTTACAATGTTGTGTTAGCCTCCACGGCACAACAAAATGAATCAGCCATACACATACAGATAGCCCCTCCCTTCTGGACTTCCCTCCCATTCACGTCACCACAGTGCATTAGGTAGGGTTCCCTGTGCTATGCAGTATATTCCCATCAGTTGTCTATTTTATACATAGTATTAGCGCTTTTGTAAATAAGTCTGCAGAGATCTTGGTGCTGACATCCCTGACTACATTTCTGATTATTTCCTTAATATAGTTTCTCAGAAGAACTACAATTTTAAGGCTCTCGAGTCATACTGACAACTTCAGTAGGTTTCAAATTCTTTTTCGAGCCAGGCCTTACACTTTGACCTGTACCTTTGCGCACTCCAACACTGTTTTCCAGATGTCTCCTGAGCAGAAATTCTGTCTCTTCTATCAGACTTCCAATTCTTCAAGTGCAAAGATGTGACATCTTATTCTACTACTATACTCCTTGCCCTCAGCTTTGCCATCTCCCTCCCCTTCCCCCAAAGCTGCGCACAAGTGAGCATGTGCACACACGCACACACGCGTGCACACACACACACACACACACCTGTGCAGTACCTGTTGTGACTGCACGCACAAGATGTACAAGGGAAACCGGGTAATAGCTGAATGAATGAACCCCACGCGTTTAAAACCCCAAGAAGCACAAGCCAGATACACATGGCCGGTCACTGAGACTTGAACATAGGGGAGCTTCATAAACTAGATGATAAATAAACTTCACCCTTTCCAGACAACCCAGGGCAAGAAGTCAAAGAAGACAGTGACTTGTCCGAAAGTCCTGTGTCCCCTTTACTTGCCCAGAGCTTCTGGCCACCCCTGCCCCAGAGAGGCCCTTGGAAAGACATCAATGGTACCACCTGGGCTCCCCACCTCCCCTCATCTTCCACCAACCTCCACTTCCCCAGTCCCACAGCACGGGGGACCTTCTCACCACTAAGTGAGATCCAGGAGAGCTACCACCTCTGCCATAATGCAGTTCATGAAAAATTGAAAATGTTCCTCTACGTTTCTTTTCACCTTGAAGTTTTCATGAAACCAAATGGCAGTTTCCAAAGGTGAAAAACTGTTATTTTCCCAGGCAAATTCCTGTGAAGTGAAAATTGCTAGTTTCACGCAGCTCTACCACTGATGTCTGTTGTTAACTATGGGCGCTAGATTAGCACCATTTGATCAAGAAAAAATTAAACCTGGGTTATATTCTTAAAAGGCCTTAAATGTTCCTGTGGCCAGCCTTTCACAGACCAATAGCCAGCAGGAGGCCTTCCCAAAGCTCTGGTCACCATGCCTACCATCACCACCCCTGTGGATGCCCGCTGAACCCAGACCCCCTACCAGACACGGCCAAACTCAAGAACATGCCTCTTATCCTCCCAAAGACAGGGATGTACTCTGTAGAGAACATGAGCTCAGACCCTCTGAGAGGAGACATACAATGTTTCCTAGTCGTTTTAGAATGGGATAAACAGAATTCCTTAAAACGGTGACCTATGGGAAACTATCTCCCCATGTATTAGTCCATAGGGCTGCCATGACAAAGTACCACAGACTGGGTAGCTTAAACAACAGGAATTTATTTGCTCACAGTAGAGGAGGCTACGACTCCAAGATCAAGGTGTCAGCAGGGTTGGTTTCTTCTGAGGCCTCTCTCCTTGGCTTCTAGATGCCCGTCTTCTTCCAATGTCTTCACTTGGTCTTCCTTCTGTGTGTCTGTGTTCTAACCTCCTCTTCTTATAATGACACCAGTCCTATTGGAATAGGGTCCCCCTGAGTGACCTCACTTTAATAATTATCTCTTTAAGACCCTATCTCCAAACACAGTCCCATTCTGAGGTACCGGGATCTAGGACTTGAACCTATGAATTGTAGAGGGACACAATGCAGCCCCTAACACATCTCCAGTCCAGCCATCTTACCTTCACTTTATAAAGGCTCAATGGTAAGAAAGCTCTGGGAGCTTATCTAGTTCAGTGGTTTTTCACATTGTGTTCCCTGGAGCCCTTGCGGTGCCTGAAGGGACCTTAGGGGAATTCTGTGGTTGGGAGAGCGGACGGCAAGGGGAAGTCTGGGACCCCAACCCTGCTTCAACCAAATCAGCCTGGCTCTTTTCTGTCCTATACCGAAGCTCCATTTAAGATTCTGTTTGACCAAAGGGCTCTTCGTTTTACAAAACGTTTGAAAATCGCTGACTATTTTTCAAATGACCAGACTGCAGTGCAGAGAGGTGAGGAGAGATGCTGGTATTGCACTGTTCTTGCTGAACACCCACACTCTGGTGTAGGGTTCCTCCTACCACACTGAGGGACCCTCAAGAGAGACCTCGGGGACCA
The DNA here is from genome assembly GCF_003676395.1 of Aethalodelphis obliquidens. Taxonomy (NCBI): domain Eukaryota; kingdom Metazoa; phylum Chordata; class Mammalia; order Artiodactyla; family Delphinidae; genus Aethalodelphis; species Aethalodelphis obliquidens. The sequence goes on along the minus strand of NW_020837955.1, from coordinate 32,666,932 downwards.
CCACACTAGAGAAGGGTTTTCTGGTGCCAAAAGATGAACATCTCACTGGAGTCAGAAGCAGAAGTGAACTCCCATGTCACACAGCATCGTCCTCGAGGACGGGACGTGTGGATCTAGGCTTAAAACTCGGAAAATCTGAGTCACTACTACCCTGGCATCAGAGATTGCTTGGAAATTGTCACTTCCAACAAGAAAAAAAGGCCCCCCCTCCAGGTGCATTTGGGTGTCTCATTTAGGGGTCACGCACCATGCCGGGAAGTGATAAATATCTTTGGCGACAGGCCGTGGCTAACTGTGTTTGCACGCCTTCCTGGGAGTCTGGCTGTCAATAGCAAAGATGGAGATGAGGGGAAAGCGCCAGCCTCCTCTTAAAAAAAAGAAATTAGTCTCCGAAAGCCCAACGGGCTCAGCTCACCGCAGAGCAAGAGTCTTGTCACGTGTACCTTCTAAAGAAATGCCCTTCCTTGGAATATCCCAAGAAGTTCTTGGCTTTGAAAAGCTAAGCGACTGCTTTACCCAGAGACAGTTAGGGCAGAGGCAGCTTTTGGGTGAGAGAAAAGGGCACAATCCCAGCCTGCACCTTTGGGTGGTCCCTGCACTGTCTCCCTGTGGGTTGACCCCAGAATCTCTGGGCTGCAGACGGGAGTCTGAGCTGAATCAGGTCATGCTTTGGAGGGCCTCAGCGTTAACTTGGGTGAGAGAAATGGGCATCTCACCTCAAACCTGACCAACAATAGGAAGCTGCTTCCCTAAGCTTTTCTTTGGAATGTTCTGGTAGGGACCACACCAGGCAGTTGGGTCTGCTCAGTTTGGGATAAATACATTTTAGTGTATTCGTACAACAGGATTTTCTCCAGCAGGGAGAAAAAAAATGGGTGAAACACAGCCTTGCACAATAACAAGGATGAATCTCAGAAACATAAGTTTAAGAGGGAAAAAAAGCAAGTCACACAAGACCTCACTAGAGTATAATACAACTTTTTCAAAGCTCAAAAAAAAAGAAAACAAGCAAAAATAAGCAATATAGTATTTAGGGGTGCATATGTAAATAGGAAAAACAAAACTTTGTGTTGTTTTATGTTGTGTTGTTTTGTTTTTGAGGAAGGGAACCGTAGACACACTTCAGAATCACAGTTACTTCTCTGGTGGAGGTAGGGGACTGAAGGAAAGAGGCCCACTGACAATGGAAAGATATTGGGAAAAGTCTACCTCTTAGGTTGGGAAGTGAGTTCACAGGGATTCATCGCTTACTTGTATGTTTTCTGTCTTCTTTTATTTGTGCATTGTTATCATTTCAAAAAATAAAAATAAAATGTTGAAAGCTGACATCAGAGAGACTGAAGAGCGTGGCTAGGGTTACACAGCTAGTAATTGGTAGTGCTGGGCTTTGAACACAGGCAATTGGCTGCAGAGCCCACAAAACCCTGAGCTATGCTGCCTGTTGTGTGCTTGGCCGCCCTCAAGAGCAGCTACAGGTATTATCCGTGGGTATGACTATTGGGCCTGGGTGGGTTGATATTAGTGACCCCTCCCACTCCACAAAGGGACAGGTACAGACACCCCATGTCAGACACCCCTTCAGGGGGAGGTCAGCACTGGCCCGTCCTCTTCCCCAAGCTGGTTCCATGGGACAACAGTCTGCCTCTGAATCTTTCCACCTGCCTTATTCCACAGGACACAAGGTGACCCCCGGTTCACAAAGGGCTCAGCAATCTGCCTGCATTTGCTCCAAGTTCCAGCTCTGTGCAGTTATCACGGATTTGTAAAATAAGGAAGAGAAACAGAAAGCAGAAGAGAAAAGTAGGTAAATCCTGTTTGATTTCAGTTCATCGTTCCAGCTCCTAAACCTTCCCAACAGGGAGTTTCAGAGGTCCTTGCTTTTGGAAAACACATCACAATTATTGAAAGAACTTCCACTCTCTCTCAGCTTCCTGTCGTTCAAGTTCGTGAAACGAGCTACATCCCTGTTTACAGATAAGGAGAGTGGCACCCAGAGAAGGTAAACAAATTGCCCAAAGTCAAGGCTGTGTGACCTTGGGCAGTTACTTTCCCTCTCTGGCCTTCGATTTCCTCATCTGTAAAACAGAAGGGTTGATCCCGGTGACTCACAACGGATAATCTGCTATTCTCAGGGAGCGGAAGCAGGAGAAAATGCCCACCTCCCTGTTTGACTGGCTCTTCAGTACCTCTGCTCTAGGAAGACACCCTGGGTTCAAAATAACCAAAAAGGAAAAGGGAAAGACAAGAACACGTAAGAATACAAAAAAACCAAACAACTCCTGCTGCTCTATTTATCATTTAGGCCCAATTCTGGAGAGCCTAAGAGAATCATTCAGATTTCCTGTTCGTTACGTGGCTTTGACAGCAAACGGCCCATCACCAAGTGCACACAAAGGAGGGACGACATGGCATCATGCTGCCAGCTGTGTGGCCAGCAGTGTGCATAGACAATGGGCACTGGTTTAATTTCCCCACCGCCTCCCAAACTGCACTCGAAGCAAAGTCAGATGTCTCGTTCCCAGAAAGTGGAAGAGGAAAATATCAATCTGTTTCAGGGAAAGTTACGAATTGCGTGTGCCTGGAATACTTGATATATGACTGTAGCCTGGTGAGCAACAAGTGATTCTGGCTGTTGCATTTGATCTCGGGATGGTAATGTGCTCTCCTGACATCATCCAAATGGGGAATGACTGAGGATGTTTTATATAAGATGCTTGCAAACTTCAAAGGCCACTCTTAACCCCGAACCACCCCTCCTCCCTCCCTTTCTTCCTCGTTTCTCTCCAGATCCTCCTCTCCCTTCACCCAGCAAATTGTTTCGGGGCCAAAAGTGGTTGTAGGACGATCAAGAATCAAGGAACTTGTGGCAGGTGGTACCACCTGTGTCTGGGCAGCAGCCTCACGGACCGCATCTGCTCCACAGTTGTGGAGGGAGGGAGGGGGCCACGTCTGAGAAGAATTCCCAGCCGGCCAGCCAGCAGCCTAGGCCGCCATGGAGGGGAGCCGGCGGGGAGCTCATTCCCCTCTCCCCTCCCGCTCTGAGAGACAGAGGAGGACGCCTGGGGGACCCGGGTGCCTGCATGCAGCTCCCCGCATTTATCACAGATAAGGAAACTGAGGCCCGAAGAGGTGAACTCCAAGTCACCCCGCTGAGGGATGGGGGCAGAAGCAGACCCCAGACACCCCGACTTCCAGCCCTGAATTCTTCCCCTGTACCAACCATTACACCCGTGCTCGGCTGGACGGAGAAGGTCATTCCATCCATCTTCTCCCTCCCTTGGATCAATCCGAGCTAGCATGTATCCAGGGCTCACTCTGTGCCAGGCACCGTTCTAAGCAACTTGCATGAATGAACTCACTTTGTCATCACATTAATCCAGTGGTCCTCAATTGGGGTGACTTTGCCCCCTCGGGGGTATTTTTTATTGTCATGATAGCACCAGGGGGTGCTACTGGCATCTAGTGGGTAGAGGCCAGAGATGCTGCTAACCGTCCAGCAGTAGACAGGACAGCCTCACAAGCAAGAATCATCCAGCATGAAACATCAGTAGTGCTGTGATTGGGAGACGCATTAACCCCGTGTGATATTTTATTATTATTATTATAGTAGTTGCCCTTGTTGTAATGGCAGTGGTGCTGATGGTTATTTTCATGTTAAAGACGTGGACACAGAGATAAATGACTTGCCTGGGGTCACATAGCTCCTAAGTGGCAGAGCCAGGATGGAAACCTAGGCTGTCAAACTTCTAGCCAGGATACAAGTCTCCTCTCTTCAGGAAGCCAAGTTCATCGAAAAAATCCCAGAAATACAGATCAAGCCAGAGAACCCTCGGCCCTCACCCAGATTCGCTCCCCCTCCCCAGAGTGACGCGCAGCTGATGCACAGTCTTTTGGCCTTTTTCTCTCCACGTACATGAATACATAGAGCTCCAGTCCCGTGTGTGGAGAGTCCTTAAATGAAACTTCTCTGCACTCATCTTTTGCAACTTGCTTTTTCTCACTTATTCATTGTCTTTGAAATCATCTCACATCAGGATGTGCAGGCAGACGTCGCTTTTAAGCAACTGTTTAATATTCTACAGTTTGCATATCATCACTCCCCCCTCGATGGACATTTGGGTTGTTTCCAGTTTTGGACTCTTTGAGACACACGATACAGTGGTTAGAAGCAAAGGCTTTAGGATCACAGAAACCTAAATCTGAATTTGGACTAGCTGTGTGACCTTGGAGGAGTTCCTCAGCCTCTCTGAGCCTTGCATTCCTTGTCTGTCAAATGAGAACCACACAGGATTAGAGTTTAAGTTTTCAATGACATTGTGTGAAAGGGACGAATGAAGTGTCTGGCACATGGGAAGTGCTCAAAAGTGGCAGAATTTGCTCTTATTATTACCACACATCAATTATTGTTATTATTTGCCTGATTGTTATTATTTGCATTATTGTTATTAATCCAGTTAGTCGGTGGTCTGCTGAAGCCAATTCATCCAGAAATGCCATCAAAATCCTTTAGAGAAAGTGGGTCAAATGATGGAGTTTCCTGCGTCCAAAGACTTGAAACTCTTTCCCAGCATGAACTGACTCAACTACAGGGCACCCATCCTGAGGGGCTAGAGAGGCTCATGTTGCTAAGGTAGGTTTAATGTGGACCACCTCCCACCTTAACCAACACAGAAAGGTCAACAGCCACAGGAGACTCAGCTGATGGGTGCTCACGGAAAGCAGAAGAAGAGAGGACAGAGGAGCTCTGTGCCCAGCTGACCCCTGAACTGGATGAGATTGAGACATGACACTTGGCAAGCCAAGCTCATGACTCAGTGGGCCGTGCTGACCCGGGGCCCTTAGGGTCAAAAACCCAAATGACACCTGCAATTCAGGGAGACGGCATAAGGGATGAGACGGCTCAGAGGCTGAGGCTGGCCTTGGGGCTCACCTCCCAGTTGTTACGCGAGAACAGTCTCCCAAGCCCCTTGGGGATGGAGGGGTGGAGGGATGCCCCTTTTAGGGGCATGAAGCAGGGGTTCTGGGGCAGAAGCTTGCCAAGGAGAATGCAAATGGAGACAGTCGTGCCAAGAAAAGAGTCCCAGTCTCTATTGTTGTCATTACCCGTATCCTGGGTGGGAGGGTGGGGGAGGGAGCAGAGGGCAATTGTAAGGGACACCTAGTATCCTTCCCTACCGGTCCTCTTTCAGGGGTCTGGATGAGGAGGGATCTGCCACTCTGGCTATGAAAGCGGGGTCATATCCAGGGCGGGACAATCACAGTAGAACCTTCCCTAGAAACAGTGGTTGCTCAGAGGACGGCACGTGACTCAAGATGAGCCAATCACAGATCCCCTTGATGTTTTCCGAACTGAGAGGAGAGGCGTAATAGCTCTCCTTCCTAAGGTAACAAACCTTATGGATCTGCCTCTAGAGCTGCTGGCAGCCAAAGAGGTGTCTAAGGGCACAAGGCCAAGGCAGAAACATCGTGGAGAAGTAGAGAGGGTATCCGGCAGCTCTCCAGATCCCTGGAAACACTCCTCGTCCTCCCAGGTACCTAAGCCAATTGATTTATTTTTTATTTTGTCTGAGTTGGGATTCTGTCATTTGCAAATAAAAGAGTTCTGAGTAATACGCTGACCAAGTCCAGTCAGGAAGTACTGTGTCTGGTCGTGACCAGTGGGCAAGAGATACATCTTAGGGACACCTGAGGCTCAGAGACCAGGAGCTCCTTGGGCTCTTGGTGATCATGTAAGCCCGCGTTCCTCAAAAACCATCATTCTTTTCCAGAGAGGGGAGTCTTATTTGACCCAAAGCGAGAACCAGACCAGACCCATCAGTCCTGGGCCATGGGTCCTGCACTCCCACCAGCGTGCTGGACAGGATCCTTCCCGAGTGCCAGCATGTACTTGAGAAAGACCCTCACACTCAGAGCTGGGCTGTAGACAGGCATAAAAGACCAAAGGGGAACTGAATCCTAGGGAGGGAAACAGACTTCAGCGAGAAAGAGACAGGAAAGAAACACGTTCCCAAAAGAACAAAATGGAGGGAAAAGAAGCGTTGCTCAGGACTCCAGGAAGACAGGCCAGTAAGAATAAGCTCAGAGTCAAGGGGGTCTTGGGGTGGCATTTATTAGGGAACCAGAGGCCTGCAGGTCAGACTTTGGGTACCCTGCCCTACACATGGGCTCTCGCCAGGACAGCAGCTGTGCCTGGTCCCCTGCCCAGCTCAGCCCCCGCCCAGCTGTGTGTCTGGGTGAAGATTACATGTATGCCCGTGTGTATGTGCCCATGTGCGTGTGCCAAAGTGAGTGCGTCCCAGGACCTGAGAGGGGACACTTGAGATGGGGTCCCTGCGTGAGTGTCTGTGTGAGGTGGCAGGGGCACGTGGTGTTTGTAAATATGGCGGGTGAGTGGGCATGGGAGCCTTGGACAGGGTAGAGGTGGGGCTGTGAGTGAGAAGTACTTGAAGAAGGGGTAAAGGGTGGTGAGGGGATGTGTGAACACCGCGCGTGTGTGTGTGTCTGTGCACAGGCACACACATGCCTGCACACAACAAAACAGGCCATGACAATGGCGAGTACGACTTGACCCCGGGAAGTGAAGTGGGTGGGTGTATCTGTTGGGTGTACACCGCCGGCCTGGGGGATGTGAGTAAGGGCTCTGCTGGGGGTAAGCAGCCCCCGGGGAGCCCCTGCCAGCCCTTCCAGGGGAGGCAGCAGACAGACCCACACATCAGGGCCCCACCTCCCAGAGCCTGCGCCCAGATACCCAGGAAGGCCAGCGGCAGGGCTGGCACACCCCAGGCCCTCCCGGTCTGGCCGGCTCCCCGAGTTAGCAATCCTGCCCAGAGAAACAGGACTGGTTCCTCACCCCAGTGTGCCTACGTACCTCATGTTTGGCCTGGGGGCCGGGGAAATGAACCTGTGGGGAGAGATGCTCTAACTTGCATTTCCAGTCCTAAGGCACCTTCTGGATGCAACGAAGAGAGAGGGGGTGAGCAAATCTGAGGTGTGGCGATCCGTCTGCAGGGGGCTGTCTCTTGGTGAGCTCCCCGTAAGGACTTCCAAGGAGGCAGCTGAACCCATGGTCTTTAAGAACCAAGGGCTCTGGTTCAATGGAAACAACTGCCCGCTGTGGCTGGGCCCGTCCCAATTCCCAGCACAGAAAAGGAAGTGTGGGAAGCTCTGGGATCTGTGAGCCCATCTCAAGGGGCCAGAACCACCAGGATATCAAGGTCCCTCACTTCTGGGCTCAGGAGCTGGGTCCCCAGGTATCTTGCTGGTACACAAGTTGGAAGAGCCTTGGCCTTAGTCACATCTCAGCTTCTAATTCTGGTCCACGTCCAACACCCACATGCCAAGTGGTTGAAATATTTGGTCCTTCCTGTTTGTCCATCTTCCCCGCTCCAGCCATACTCCCCCAACCCAGGCCTTTTCCACCCAAACCGAGGGACGCTCACCGTCCTGCAGCTCTTGCTGGCCTTGGGATTGACAGGGTCAGCGGCCGGGGAGAGGTGGGCTACTCTCTGCTTTCACAGGAAGGCTCCCAGGGGAGACCCCCACGTCCCGCTGAGCTCTGTGCGTGACCCACGCCGCCATTCCTTCCTCCCTCCCAGATGATGAAATCATAGCCTTGATCTGGACCTGTTCATGCCACAAGACAAATTGTCAAAATGTTTTGATCTAATTGGGTCTTTTTCAAGTCAGCTGAAAACCATCAGGCGGGGAACCAGATGGAGCCGGTGATTAATGAGGGACATTTGGTTGCTTCTCCACATCCATCATGGAGCCCCGTTTGGGCGGGAGCGTTCTCATCCTCCGCCAGGAATGGGTATGACCAGGCAGAAAACTGAGGCCCCGCTTCCACCCAGCAGAAGGCCTCTGCTTGCCTCTGTGGCCTTTTCCCCACGAGGCTCCAGAAACCAAGGTCCAGGAGAGGCTGCCCCTGGACGGGCCCCAGACTCAGAGATAGCCTCTTGTCCTCAAACAGCACCAGCCCCACTGGGGGCCACGTGTGATGCGGCCAGGCTCCAGTGAAGGTAGGGGACGAACGGGAAGAGAGACAGAAGCATTTCTGTGAGGCCTGGGGGGAAACGCTTGCTGCCCTCAGATCTGGGATCCGGGTTTGCAAGCTCTGCTGCTCAGCCTGTCTGAAAGGCACCCAGCGCTGGCATGGAAGGGCTGAGCAGCTTTCAAGAGAGGCCTCCTTCACAGGGAAACAGCCTCAGAGGCAACGTCCAGAGGCCTGGCTGTTGGACCAGGCTGGGCCTCCCGTTTGCTGTGTGGCTTTCAATGAGATCTGCCCCTCTCTGAGCTTCTGGTGCCTCATGGGTAAAATGCGAGTGGGGCCTAGCCCTCTAGTTCTCTGGCTGTAGCTAGAGCTGTGTTCTCCCCTGGGACTGCACGTTGAAATCAGCTCAGCACGTTTTCACAATACAATTCCAGAGTCCACCCCCAGCAACTGAATCAGAATCTTGGGGGTGTGCCCTGGGCATTCGCAGTACTCAGAGGTCTTTTGGTGATTCTAATGCACAGCCCAAGCCCAGAACCCATGAACTAGAGGGAGGTCACGTCTTCAGCCCAGCTGACAGGTGGAGCCTGGCGTGTCATGCCTTGATTTCCTCATATGAAGATTGGGGCTATTCAAATCAGCCCTGCAGGAATGTTTAGGGGACTTAAAGGCAAGAAGAATCTGAGAGTATGTTGAATGGTCCCTCAGGGAGAAGAGGATGAGTAACCCAAGACATCTCTGCAGCTGGCATAACCACATGACTATGTTGGTCCATTCAGCCAACAAACATTTCCTGAGCACCTACTATACGCCAGGCATCCCTGGGGATGCCAAACAGAAACAGTTCCCCCGCCTCGAGAACCTTGCAGATAAGTAAAAGAGGTTAATACACACACGCATGTGATTACAATCTGTGACATGTGCCATGGAGGCCAGGAGGGAGCTTGGGCAAGGGCCCAGGGCTTGGAAGGCTTCACTGGAGAGAGACCTTTGGAGCTGAACTAAAGAACAGGTAAGTAAGCCAGACGGTGAGTAGAGGAATCCAGGCTCAGGCAACAGCATTTACTCATTACCTGCCTGGTTTCCTTCTCACGTTCTCACTCCTTGATAAATGTTCATGCCTTTAACTACACAGAGTATTTAAGAGCAAGAAGGTACCCACATAGACAATGGTGGTGCTATGTCTCTCTGTGTTGTAATTAGCCTGAGGTCTGTCTCCCCAGCTGCACTGGAGATCCACCTGCCTGCACAGCCAGAGCCTGGCATGGCATCTGGACACAACAGGTGCACAATTTATTAGCACTGGCTGGTGGATGAAACGAACAAAATCTTACCCTTGTTGGTACACCTGCCCCGCTCTGACCCACGTTTCCGGGAGAAATTACAAGAACTTCAGCTCATCCAGGGAAGCCATTCTTCCCACCCAACCCAAAGGTTCCCAGTTCTATGTTCTGAGAACCCTAAGGAAGGAGTTTGAATGAAGAAGTTCTAAGAGTAGGATAAGTTATTCCAGCTGCCAAACTCCTAGCCATCCTTTAAATGCTAGCTCAGATGTCCTTTCCTCCAGGAAGCCTTCCCTGATACCCTGACCATCAATAAATCAATCTTCTGTGATGCCATTGTTGCATGTGTCACATTTTGATCTGATGTATTGGTTATGTGTCCACCCCCACATCCCACACCTCAAACAATAAACTCCATAAGTTTTGGATCCTGTGTGGTTTGCTCACCAGTGAATCTGCAGCACACAGTAGGGGCTCAATAAATGATAAACCAATTAACAACAATAGGAGACACATTATGATTACATACATAGCTACTGGGGACAGGTTATGATTACATTCAAAATTACTTTGCATGCACGTGAAAGCATTTGGCAAGCATAGGCTGAAGGAGGCGGTGGGTGATGTAGGGTTAACCCTTTGCTCCAGTAGAAGGCCTGACAGATGGGGATGGTGTGAACCTTCTCCCTAGCCAGGGCCTTCTCAGCCTGGTAGCCCCAATGCCAAGAGCTGAGAGGTAGCAGCTCAAGGTCCAATCTCCTTCTGGAAAGTTTTGCTGGGAAGCCAGGTGACTGCAAGAAGCAAGAAGTCTGTTTACTCCTCAGAGAGAAATTCAGTATTGTGTCTTCACTCTGAGCAGATGCTGCGTCTCCCCAGTGTCCACAGACCCGTGAGCTGGTGTCTGCACTTTGCCGACGGCCCTCGCCTGTCGCCACAAACCTCCCCAGCCCAGTGCTTTTGGTTAAAATTTCACATTCACCCTGAAGTGGTTCCCAAGACCCAGGATTTTTTTTTTCCCGATGACCCTCTTCTTTGATCAGCGAGATTCAGTGAAGTGGAATTTACTGTAGGCTTTATTTTAGGTAGCTGGGAAGTTGTCTCCCTTCTAAACGGTCAAGGGTCCCTCCTCCGCCAGAGCCTGGCAGCTCTGTCGCATTGAGGGCATGGCCCTAGTACAGGGAGAAGCTGGTGTGAAGATGGAAAGGACCTTGCGGTCAGAAGGTCTGGCCTGGAGCCCTGCCCTGCCACTGCCCACTTCCTGCCTGTGTGGCCTTGGGCAGGTTGTACCTACTCTCAGATACTCTGTTTTCATATCTGTAAAATGAGGTAATCACACCTACTTTCTCAGGGTTGTTGTGAGTCAAATAATACAATGCTTGTGTACCATTTTTTTTTAGATTCCACATATAAGCGATATCATATGATATTTGTCTTTCTCTTCCTGACTTACTTCATTTAGTATGTTAATCTCTAGGTCTATCCATGTGGCTGCAAATGGCAGACAGAAAACAAACTTAGGGTGACCAAAGGGGAAGGCAGGGAAGGGATAAATTGGGAATTTGGGATTAACATATACACACTACTATATATAAATTAGATAAACAGCAAGGACCTACTGTATAGCACAGGGAACTATATTCGATATCTTATAATAACCTATAATGGAAAAGAATCTGAAAAAGAACTGAATCACTTTGCTGTATACCTGCAACATTGTAAATCAAATATACTTCAATTAAAAAAAAGTGAATACTATGCTTGTGAAAGCCCTTCGCCTTGTAAAATAGATTTCCTGGCGTGAATTGCTTTTATTATTCTGTGGCCTCATCCAGGGGGAGTAGAATGGTTGTCCCTGGGCCTCCAAACTGATTTCCCCTTCTGATCTCTGAAGTTCCCTCAGTACAGGTTTTCTCAACTTCGGCACCATTGATGTTCAGGGTAGGATAATCCCTCGTTGAGGGAGGGGTGTCCTGAGCACAGTAGGATAGGTGACAATATCTCTTGCCTCTACCCTCTAAATGCCAGTAGCAGCCCCGCTCCCCCAGACTTACAACAACCAAAAATATTCCAGACGTTGCCCAACGTTCTTTGTTGGGGGGGAATTTCATCCGTGGTCAAGAACCACTGCTTTAGTAGGACCCGCGGTATTTCTGCCCTTAGATATGATGGGTTGCCTGGAGAGAGCAGACATGTTGCCTCCAATTTACACTGAGGGTCCAGCTGGTTCAGCCTCTAATGAGTCGTGTGAGTTTAGCCAAGTCACTAACCTCTCTGGCCTCAGTATCTAATTTGTAAAAAGAGGGACACGGGAATGAGCTGCGCTGTAGGGTTTCTTCACTTGCTACTGAGTCCTTTCCCAAGGAGCAGTTTTGTTGGGGTGGGAAAGGTGTTGGGGACCTTCCTACTTCCTGTAGGCGGGAGGCATGGGAAGAAAGGATGGAAAGACAAGAGCTTCCAGACCATGAAGCCACCATCTCCCCAGAGGCTGGCCCCACAGAGGACCCATCTATGGACTGAAATTCTTGCTTCTCAGAGTTTCTTCAGAAGAGAGAATGGAGTCCATAATATAATACTAATACTAATAACTGCCAATAGTCATTGAGCCCCTCTAATGAGGCACCGTGTGGAGCTTACATGCCTTATTTCATTTAGTCTTCACAGCAACCCAGTGGCCCTCTGAAATAGGTATAATTATTGCCCATTTCACAGACGAGGACACTAAGACTCAGAGAGGTGATATAACATGCCCAGGCCACACAGTTGTCAGATGGTAAAGCCTGGATTCAGACTCAGCTCTCAGCCACTTGAAGGCATGTCCCAACCCAAGCCCTGGGCTCTTTTATTCTCTGAAGCCCTCGTGATAAGAGAAGCACTGAAAATCTTTCCTAATTGGACCGTTGGCCTGGGGGATTGAACTGAGACATGGGAAGAGCATCAGCCTAGGGAGGGTGGAGACATGCAGCCTGCTTGCTGTGTGGCCCTAAGCAAGTCACTTCTCTCTGAGCTCATTTCCTCACAGGCAACATTCTTTCAGGCATCATGCCAAGTACTGGGCATAAGGCATGAGCAAACAGCATGATCTCTGCCCTCATAGAATTTACAGTTCAATGTGAGAGAAAGATGGTAAACAAATAAATAAACAAAATGACGAACCAACAGGGTGACATGATAGAACATAAGGGAGGGACTTATTTTATGGAATGGTTGGGAGATCTGGTTGTAGAATTTTAAGCTGATGTAAGGAAGAGGAAGGGCCAGCCATGAATTCTTGGGGGTGGTGGGGGAGACTGGGGTGACTTCCAAGAGAAGAAAATGTATCAGTCAGGATTGGCCAAGTTAAGATGTTGTAACAAACAACCCCTGAATCTTAATGATGTGAAATAATAAAAGCTTATTTATTGCTCATACTACAAGCCCAGTGTGAGCCAATGGGGAGGGAGGGGAGTTCTGTTGCATTACAGGATGTTTGTAATCATTCTCCATGTCTTATGAGGCTACCATCTTAACATGATTCTGGGGATGTTGCTGTGACAGGGGAAGAACAGAACAGGTCTCACGCTGACAATTCAGTGTTTCAGCTGGGAAGACACAAAAGCATCACTTCCAGCCATAATCCATTGGCTAAATCTATTAACATAGCCCACAAAGCAGTAGAGGTCCAGGATATGTAATCCTCTCATGTGCTCAGGAGAGAAGAGCCGTACAGAGGAGAACATTAAAAGTCTCAATCTACATCCTGAATCAGGAAGGACTTGCAGCCCCTCCTCTCAGCACAGGCCACCCTTACAAGTCCCACAGGGGCACCTCACTGTGTTTTGAACACTCGTAGGTCAGCCTGCTGGGTCTTGGGCACCCTGCTTCATTCTCCTGGCCGGACTCCAGCCCCATGGCAACCAGCCCTTCTCACGAGCCAGCCTGCCACCCCAGAGAGACTCAGAATGTGGAGCTCCCCGACCTCATCCTTAGCACCTCCGGGGAGCCCCGCCCTCTGGGCCTTTCCTCGACTCTGTCCACATAACTCAGCCCCTCTGTTTTTAGGAAAAGGAAGCAATTAGGGAGTATCTACTGTGAGTCTGGATTTCAACCTTTTCTCTTTGGGAGGATTCAGGGAGAGAAGTACACAGGACAGCCTGTGAAAGCCTCTTGCCAGACACATGGCAAGCCCTCAATAAACATGCTAAAATGAAATGGAAACAGAAATCGGTATTTAATCTCCACAGCTTTGTAGAGCTGCGGGTGATGATGATGATGATTTTGCTCCCGTGCCAGAGTTTTACATTCAGTATTTCCTTTCATTGTTGTGCTAATCCTATGAGGTAGATTTTATTACCCCCTTTTTCAGCCTTCTAACTATCATCTTCTAGAAGAATCCAGAGCTGTTCTGTTGGATCTTTTCGCAAGAAACTTCTGTGGACAGTATTTTAACCCAAAGGCATCTCCTTAGTAGTAAAATGCCAGGCGCATGATAGGTGCACAGGTGAGCAGGCTATCTGGGGACCTTGTGTCATCTTTCAGATCCACCCAGAGGTTTCCGGCATCCCTTCCTGTTCCTGAAGAAAGGACAGGACGGGCAGGCTGAAAGCAAGAGCCACAGCATCGGGTCCCTGGGTTCTTGCATCAGGAAGTCCCGGATTCAAATCCCAGCTGACTGTGTGACTTCAGTTCTCTTGAATAAAGTTTTCTATGTCTCATTTTTTTCATCTGTGAAACAGGACTAACCTCTCCCTCAAAGGTTGCTGGAAGAATTAAAGTGGGCGAGTGAACAAAAGGCACATGTCGTGGAATAACGTGAACAAAGAGACAGCCCAGAGGAAAACAGAAGACTTGTCCTAAAGCAGAGCCCCGCACTGCTTTGATCAAGCTTCTGTTCCAACTGGAGAAAGATTCTCTCGATGTACGTGTCTGATAATAAAAGAGGTGCCAATTACATGCCTTTTACTACCATTGATTAGTTCCGTGTTGCCGGAAACTAGGTATGTTGAGAAGATGAACCGTGGGCACATAATTTCCACATGGATTTGGCACAAGTCTTTTTGGTTCTCCTTGCTGCTCTCCCATGAAACCCCAAATCTATGCAGGCCCTCTGGGGCCTGGCAACTTCCTGTCCTTGCCCCAGCGCAGAGGCAAGAGGCTGCCAGCCCCGCATTTCAAGCTCTTCCTGTGTGCTGAGCTTTTGTCCATGGCTTAGCTTCTTTTCCTCCCTCAAATATACTTGGGGCTATTTTGGAAAGATTTTGCCACGACATCCTCTGAGTGCTAATGAGTGTGACTCCGGAAGAGAATTTTCCATTAGTAGGTAAGAAAAAAAGGCAAATAACCTTGAAATCTAATAAGCAGTATTGGGCCCTGTATTTTTCAGGGCTTTCCAGAGAAACAGAGCCAACAGGATATAGCTAGCTAGCTAGCTAGCTAGATAGATAGAAAAATGATTGATGATAGATAGATAGATCATAGATAGATAGAAGATAGATCATGGATAGGTAGATATAGATATATATTTAGGAGAGTTATTAGAGGACCCGGCTCACATGATTATGGACGCCAAGAAATTATCTGATCTACCCTGTGTAAGCTGGTGGTCCAGAAAAGCAGTAGTTAGATCCAGTCCAAACCCAAAGGCCTGAGAACCAGGGGAGCTGATGGTATAAGTCCCAATTCCAAAGGCCCAAGAATTAGGAGTGCCAATGTCCAAGGTTAAAAGAAGACAGATTCCCTGCTCAAGGAAGAGGGCAAATTCACCCTTCCTCCACTTTTTTGTTCTATTCAGACGGTCAAGGGATTGGATAATGCCGCCCGCGTTGGTGAGGGTGATCTTCTTTACTCAGCCGACCCATTCAAACACTAGCCTCTTCTGGAAACACCCTCATAGACACACCCAGTAATAACGTTTTACCAGCTCTCCGGACATCCCTTAGCCCAGTCAAATTGACACGCAAAAAATCAACCATTGGGCTTCCCTGGTGGCGCAGTGGTTGGGAGTCCGCCTGCCAATGCAGGGGATACGGGTTCGTGCCCCAGTCCGGGAGGATCCCACATGTCGCGGAGCGGCTGGGCCCGTGAGCCATGGGCGCTGAGCCTGCGTGTCCGGAGCCTGTGCTCCGGGGCAGGAGAGGCCACAATAGTGAGAGGCCCGCGTACCACAAAAAAAAAAAAAAAAAATCAACCATCGTAGTCCCTTATCTCCTAGCAATGTCCTATGTGCTAAATTCTAACCAGTGCTCAAGCTCAAAACTAAGTGATTACATGCTTCATTCAACAAATATGTCTTGAGCATCTGCTACCTGTCAGGCAATGGGCGAGGTGATGCTGAGAATACAGAAGAAAAAGGACGTGGTACTGCTCTCCTGGGGCTTATACTCTCAGAGGACAGCACACACTATAAAATATGGCCAAAGAAGAAGAGACATGCAGATCCATGGGAAGACTTCCTGGGAGGAAAGAGGCAACTAGGATGGGCCGTGAAGGATGACAATAGATGGTGTCCTACCACCTGGCTGCAAATCTCATCTCTGCCGTTCACCAGCTGTGTGACCAAGGCAAATTACTTAACTTCTCTGTGTCTTCCTTTCCTCATTTGTAAAATGGGCACAAAAATAGCACCAATCCCTCTGGGTGTTGTGATGATTCATTGAGTTAATTACATGTATAGTACAGATCCTGCCACAGCATCCTTCAGTAAAAGTTAGCAATGAAATTAGCGTTACCTGTTAAATGGGGTAATAAAATGTCTTATTTTGCTGCCAGGATAAAGAGAAAAGTCAAGTAAAGCACTTAGGACAAGGCCTAGCCCATGGTAAGCACTAGATAATGTTGCTATTTATTCTTCTGGTGTTGTCCTGGCTGCAGCAGGGGTGGGGAAAGGGGGAATGAGGGGCAAGCAGGGCAAAGCATTAATTAGCTCCCCCTCCTCTCTTTCCGGGTCCCAGACCCTCTGTTTAGCCCCATACCCTCGGCTGCCAAGTGTCATCTCTCTGGATCCCCAGCCCTGAATCCCACCCCCGGAAGCTGGAGGAAAGGGAAGGCTGGTTTCTCGGCTGTTCTCTGTTCTCAATCAAATGTGCCGCTTTTCTGCCTGGCTTCACACATTGTATAAAGCAACGTGTGCGGATTGCTCCGTGTCCACACATCGGGCTCCTCCTGACCTGCTGATGGCTCTGGAGCCCATTATTGTAATGGATTTGCTGTTGGGAAAAAGAAGGGGTCATCTGCCTAATAAATCCCTGCCCCAGCAGATCACGTCCAGCAGCCCATCTTCCAGAGAGGTTTTCACTCTCATGGATTTGTTTAGTGATTTCTGAAAGACAGGTAAGCTCTAATAAGTGCCCTAAGATACAGGCAAGACATCACTGAAATGGAACAAGAAACAAGACTTTTTGGAGCAATAATTTGAGTTCTTTTTTTTTTTTGGTCCATCTTCTGAAAGCGTAATACGGTCTTGCTATTAGGTCTTAAAAAAAAGTGCTGCTAATGAAATGCATAGAAAAGTAAAAACAGTCATGCATATTAGACACCTTTGGGGATTTTGAAAAACTTGTTTGAAGGGCTAATTAAGAAGCTATTAAAAATAATTAATAATAATCTGCTTTTCCCAAATTCTTTTCAGTTCAGAAGTGTAAGTGACGCCATTTTTACTTCACTTTTTAAAACACATAAACTTCAGTGGCAGATCCTTAGTTTACCTGGAAGTCTTTTCTAAACTTTTAATGATTTGGGGGAAGGTAATCCCATTTGTGTCCTTCCTTCCTTGGGTTTTCTTTTTCTGCGTGAGCTGGTTCCCGCAGCAGATCGTTCAGCAAATGCAGTCAATGCACCATCGCAGGAGTGATTCTAAAGCCCTACTGGGAGAAAATTGTTGTGAGTTACAGGAAATTAAAAAATTCCTGCAATACCAACCCACTTCTCAAAGTCACTCTGTGGTATCCCAGCATCCATTAGACTCTGAAGTCAGGCCAGAATGATTTTCGAAGAGTAATTTCCAGGCTTCTAAAGGGTCACATCATGTATTGAAGCCATATTTGCTTTTGTGTTTTGTAAATTTCTAACTCATTACTAAACTTTTTGTCTCTTAGACCCCTGCGTCTGCCTCTCACCTCGCCCTCGTCAATCTGAACCTTAAAAATCTAATGAAAAATGCCGAAACACATTTTGCATGTGGAAATGTGATAAAACACAAATTGTTACGAACCTGAGGAGGAACTGGCTTTCAAGGATGGGAGGGAGAAGCATGCTACCGTTCTTGAGAGCCAGCGCGCTGCTAGGTCGCTGCAGGTCACCAGGAATACAGAGAAACAAACAGGATTTTCCTACTCTCCTCTGAGCCTCAGGGTTCCGGTTTTTGAGATAAAGCCACAGGCAGTATCTGTTCTACAAGATTCCAAACTGTTCACGCCCTAAGTACCAGACTGGAAGACTAGCAGTGTGCCATTTTCCATCTAGAAGGGGCATATCAGAGGTCTCCGTGCTTCCACAGAATAACGTTGGCTTCTGCCTGTGTTCTGACACAGGAGCTCACTTAAGCTGTGGACACCTTGAGAATGTTACACAGTACCTTGTAGTGGACAGAAAAACCCCACTGTTGAGCTCTGTGATTTGGGGGACATTAAGAAGTTGATGAAAGCTGTGTAAACTCCTCCTAATCACACACACACACACACACACACACACACACACACACACACACACACCATTACATACAGAGTCTCTCTCTCTCTCTCTCTCTCACCCTCACTTACTCTCTCTTGCATTTCGTTTTCAAGAGCCCACACTAAGATCCTGTGTCCTGTGATGCAGGTAAGTATCACACCTGAGTTCCCTTCACCTGGGTAGATAGGAGTCAGCTTCCTGAAATGAAGAGAATACGAACACTGGAGGCAGGCTGACTTAGGTTTGCAACCCAGCACTGCCATTTCCTAGCTGTGTGGCCTTGGTTAAGTCACATAAGCTCTCTGGGCCTTGGTTTCCTCTTGTGTAAAACGGAGATAATGATACCTACTTTTCAGATTTTGCTGAGAATGGGCCAAATCATGGGCAAAGAGCGTGGTCTGAAGCTGACACACAGTGGGGCTCCATCAATGGAGGCTATATTTTGGTTCAGATGGTTCTGGGCTCTGATTTGGGAGGGGAGGTAGGTCCACTGAGGTGGTGGCTGGAGAATTTTGGCTGAGTGCTGCCCTGAAAACTCTGGATTCAGGGATAGAACTGCTCTGTTCATTAACACCCAGCCTGACGCTTCCAACTGAAATGTAAATGAGCGTTCCAACAATCCTGGCATTTGCTTTGGGAAAAGGTGCGAGCAGATAGTCACAGCCAGGACAGCCCTTCTGAGTGAGCCATCCTGGTGTCCGAATGGGGCTGGTTTGCTGAGAGAGGACCTCAGCTGCTCCTCCAAGGGCGGTCCTCATAGGTGGGTTTCATGAAGCTCGCCCTGTCCATGGAGATGAGCTCAACCTTCTTTCTGTAAACACGTCCCCCTGGGTCTTCCCGCGGATCATCATCCCAGCTTAAGGGGCTGGTGACCTGCCAGCAAAGTGGACGTGTCTCGACTCTAGGGCTCAGCCTGGTCCTCCTGTTCCTGCCTCCCTTGTTCGAGTAGAGGAAAGGGGCTACTTGGACAGATCCCAAGGCCATGGCCATCATGGGACGGGCTCCCATCAAAGCTGTACAGACACAGCCTCCTCAAGCCCAGAAGCCAGGAGACCAAGGCCCACGAAGGACCCCACCAAGCCAGGCTCTCCTGGGGCACCTGTCTGGCCAGAGCTCCCTTCAAGGGTGAAATCTTCCTGGTCCAGAAGAGGATGTGGCCCTTAAGAGAAAGAAGTATACTAGAGCTGGCATGCACGCATGGGCCTAGGGGCAAAGATGCAACAGAAACCTAGGCCAACGCCTTCAGAGTGAGCCACGCATCTGGGGCCTTTATGGCAGTTGTCCGGAGCTGTTAGCAAGTGATCTGGGAAGCTCACCTGTATTCATTTTTCCACATGACCTAGGGCTGGAGTGGGAAAAGTACAGCTTTGCAGGTGTGCACCTAGCCTGCGGCCCAGCACCCACATCTCAGCTCAGCCAGTGTTCGGGGCTCCTGGTCATGTCCCGGAGCTGGAGATTCTGGGGCTGCCTTGCTGCGCTGGGATGGAAACCCAGAGGACAACTGGAGGGATTCACATCTCAGAATGCCTTTAGCACCACACTTCCAGGCTCACTAAGGACCAGAAGGGGTCCAGCGAACTTGACTGCATCTCGCAAGGGATATTGACTGCTATGGGGGTGGAGTTCTTGAACTGGGGGATGACCAAAAATTGCCTAACACAAAGGGATGCTATAACTAGCTCGTTATTTCATACCTACACAGGCATCAATCTTTTCTCAGGGGCTGGAATGGAAACTTCTTTGGCTCGTTCCTCACACTTAGCACTTAGTCTTTTAATAATTTTTTAAATTTTTAATAATTTTAATAATTTTAAATAATTTTTAAATCAATGAATAATTTTAATAATTATTATAATAATTTTAAATAATTTTTTAAATCAATGAATAAGTGACTAAAAGAACTAATCACCCACAGAAAAACTCTGCTCAGCCTCAGGCTGGGGTCAGGCATGAGCTAAAGCTCTGGGCTGTGATGTCTCTTGAGGTCCCGTGGTCTCCAGCCCCAGGGACGGCAGGATGGAATCTAGGGTGGGGAACGTCATTTGTGTCCCACCGCGCCCCAGAGATTCTGCAGCTTGTTTCACGGTCCCCGGTGTGCTTGCTCCGGCGGCTGCAGCCCGCCAGGCTCCCTCCTCCCCAGGAGCAGACCCACCGCCTGACACGCTGGGAGCCAGGACCTGGCCCGGAAGAAGGGCCCGGGCAGCCGCACCCAGGCCTTGCTCGGGTCTGGGAGAGTGGACGCTCGGCTGCCAGACTACTGACTGCAGCTCGGTCACTGCCCCTGGGTGAGCCTCTGCCAGCCCCGCTCTGCCTGGGCTCACCCCTCTCCTCACTCGGGCCTCAAGTGTCACCTCCTGCCCCACACCCCAGCCGAGACGGCCCAAATCCAACAAGCCTTCAGCACATGATCCACAAATGTGCTCATTTTTGATCTTCCCACCACCTCCGAACTGCTGCGGAGGAGTTGATGGGAACGGAATCCCTAGGGAGCCGTTGGGGCCTAATGCATCACATGTGCTGAGAGAGGCTAGGCCGGGCCGGACATTTGCAGCTCAGCTCCTGGCCCTCCTGGGGCCCCGGTTCCTTGCACTTGGACTGAGCTGGGGAACCAGCAGCGGGAGGCCGAGCAGGGAGGACTCGCTCCTCCCAACCAAGGCCACCAGGACACAACAGCCTCTCTGGGCTGCTCCGTGGCAGGACATTTTCTGGCAAGTTCCTAGTGGATTCAAATCTCCACAGACAATAGCATCTCTTCCCCATTTTTAAGCCCAGGAGAGGGAGACATTGATGGTGTCCAGCCCCATTGACTCAGCCATTTGGGGGTTCAAATTTAAAATAATACTAGTTGTAATCCCCATACTCGAGTTTCTCCCGCTAAGCCAGGCACCTGGCAAAGCTGTGTTAAAGGACCAGTTTTCAGCCACTATCAGAAACACAGTTGTGTACAGGAAACAGGAAGTACAGTGTTGTGTGTACAAATAAGCATCTACTCTGTGTCAGGCCCGGGAATCACAGGAGTCTGGTGGAGAGATTAGCCCCTGGGGAAAGCAGCAGATGAAGTGGGAAAACTAAAAGAGTGAAGTGGAAAAAGAACAGACTTTGAAGTCAGACAGGCCACCTTCTACCTCTAATCAGCTGTGTGACTTTAGGCCAGTTACTTAAACTCCTGAGACTCTTTCCTCATCTGTAAAAGAGCCGTAAGAGCAGCTCCCTTCCAGCAAATGAGATGGTGTATGTAAAGCGCTGAGCACATAGAAGGTGTGAGTAATAAGTGGCCGCTCTCCCCGCCACCCCCTTCAGCTCTGACTGTTCTCAGCCCCCAGTCACTCTCTTGGACTGTCCCAGATGCATTTGGAGTCCATCAAGAGAGAGGCAGAGGACTTGGGACACGGAGACATCCGTGGGTCCTTGAGCCTCCAAGATCCAGCCTTTTAAAAATAACCCTCAGAGCCTGACGAAGCAGAAGATTCACATTCCCAAGTCCCTGGGACCCTACTCCCCTCCCATCCCTGCCCTGGTCCCCATTTTCACTCACTGGCCTTACAGATCCCCTTCTCTACCTCCCTGTGGAATGGCCCTTCCAGCCCATCAGCTGGAAGGGGCCCTTCCAGGTGCTGTGGAATTGCCTTCCTTTCTGCTGGGGGTGCTCCCCTTTCTCAGAGGCCAGGACCCCAGCTGTGACTAGAGGCAGGGCTAGGAGCCGGCATGGGGGCACTCGGGGCCATGTGAGAGTCTGAGATGTCTGCCTTCCCACCCTGAGAACACAGCCAGAGGGAGGGCAAGGCAGCGTCCTCTTCATTCTCCCAGCAATGTGGCCCTCTCTGTGGAGGCAAGGACCAAGTTCTGCTTGAGGTGTCCAGTAACAGCCGGAGGCTGGGCCCGGGCCTCTTGGCAGACATCACCGGCCCACAGGAAGGTGGTACCAGGAAAAACAGGGGGTGGGGAATCTGGGAGCCCATCCCAGGCATCCCGGGGCAGCAGGAAGACTGGACTGGACTCCTGGGCTATCACATACCAGCCAAGAGATCTGGTGTGGTCGCCTCACTTCCTTGGAGACACATCCAAGGACATGTGCCCATGGATGTCCCTGGGACCCCTCCCAAGTTACCTACTCAGAACTGAACTCACCACCTTCCTCAGCCCCCCGCCCCATACAGCCCCAGTCTGGGGCCCGGCAGGACCTTCTCCACAGACCTCCAAGCCCCAAACCCTTGGCCTAGCCCCAGTCTCCCCTCGCCAACCCTTCGCCAGGCTCCCAGCTGCTTCTCAGGTTTTGTCACCTCCACCTCCTGCACATCTTCCAGATAGTTCATCCCTTGCCATGCCCAGTGCCCCAGTCCCGCTCCTTTCACAGCCCCCCTGCACTGGTATCAATGTCCCTAACTGGTGTTCCAGTCTCTGGCGAGACCTCCTCCAAGGAAGAATCCACAGAGCTGCGTGGTAGGTGCATTCATGATCCGTCAAATGATGATGGTGGCAATGATGGTGATGACAACAGCTAATGCTTTTCAGTGCTGACTTTGTACCCAGCCCTGTCCCAAGTCTTTTGCCTGAATTAACTCATTTAGGCCTCCCAGCAGCTCTGTCAAGGAAGCGCTATTGCTATCCCAATTTTCCAGATGAGAAGACTGAGGCACACTGTGGTTAAACCACATGTTGAGACCACACAGGAGTGAACAGCAGGGCTGGGGTCCCAGGCAGTCTGGCCCCAGCCTTACCTACTTAATACTCTCAGTGGTTTTCTTCAGAATCACCGCAGGATAAAGTTGGCCTCAGAACACAGCCCTTCACAACCTGGTGCACCCGACCAACACTCCAAGTATGTCCTCATCACCTCTCCACACCCGGGGCTCCAGCCAGGCCAAATGACATAAAGACCACAGCTGAACACAGCAGATGCTCTTATGCCTCTGAGGCTTTGTGCTTGCTGTTCCCTCTGCCTCAAGCACCTTTCCAAATCCCACCTTTCCCATTCAAGACTCAGCTCTAGGGAGCCTTCCTTTACCTCCCATTCCCACTCCATCCACAGCCCCTGCACTGACCCCGGCATAGCACACACTACATTGCATTGTAGTTACCTCTTCATGTTTCCTCCATTAACAATGACCTCTCAAGAGCACTATTGTGTCTTTTTACCTCTGTATTGCCTGCATCTTGCATAGGGTGTGAATGAACAAGCTGAGACTTAATTTATTTCCAAATGTAATAGAATAATTTTGACTCAAAGTGATAATAAAACAGGGACTTTGAATCCAGCTGCTCTGGATTAGAATCCCAGTTTTATGACTTATTAGCTGTGTGACATTGGGCAAATTACTTAACCTCTCTGAACCTAAGTTTCTTCATCTTTAAAATGCAAGAGAGGGCATAATGCTTTCAAAGGATTGCCCCGAATATTAAATGTAATAAATTTAATGAAGTGTCGAGCATATGGTCCTTGCCATTAAGCAGAAACTATTATGATAATGATTATTAAGCTCATTGTGTGATTATTAGGCTTTTATGTGAATAGTATTCACATGTATTCACCTCTGCATGTGTATGTGCTTCCTGCACTGACTAGGGCTCTACTAAGCCCATCTTCCCTAACAGCCCTGAGAACCACTAGGCAGGAATCTCTGAGCAGATACTCTTCTCTCTGCTCCTCACACAGTAAAGCTCCAAAGCCCTTTCCCACCACAGGACTTTTGCACATGCTATTCCTCTGTATGGGATGTTCCTCCCTCCACTGGTCTCCTGGTTGGCATCTTTTAGGCCTAGGTATAGATGTCACCTCCTTGGAGGACCTTCTCAACCACTCTATCTGGACAGATGTCCCTGTACTCTCTACTGCCCCATTGTCCAATTCAACCCTGTTGGTTTCTTCCATAGCACCTTGAAGATATGTAAGCATTTGTGCGTTTGCCCAACCATTCCTTGTTAGTCTCGAGACGGTGTGGCACCGCCATCATCTTTACTGCTGTGCCCTTGGTGCCTGGCACACTGCCTGGCACTTAATGGGGAGCTCAGTAAATGAAAGTTGAGTGAATGTTGAATAAATAACCTGCTTGGGCTCCATTCAGCAAGAGCAGAGAAAAGGTGTGAGGATTTGCAGCTAGAGCCCCATCCCCGGCAGATGAAATAGACTCCTCCCTTTCCCCGAAGCCTCAGCGAGGCTGCACCTGGCTGCCTGCAGCCAGCAGTGCTCAGAACCAGTCACCAGAGCCCGACTGGAGGGAGTTCAGAGGAGCGGGTCAGGCAGGATTAAGTGGAGGGAGAGGGTGATTTATAAAGAAAGATGAAAGGGCCCAGCTTCATAAGGCTGGGCTACAGGATCATTTCCATAACAGCCTCCAAATGTTGGCAAGGCGTGTGTGCCAGGGAGTGGGGACCACTCCCCCCACGAAGGTGCCCAGGCGGTCACCTGGAGAGACACAGGGAATCTCACCTGACTCCGGGTCTGGGACTAAGCCGGAAACCAAAGCCAAATCAAGGAAACTTCCAGCGTTGAGGGAGAACCTTACTTCCTCACCTGGGCTGTCAGCACCTCTCCTTTGAGCGCCCCGGGGAATTTATACAGCAGAAAAGAGGAGGGTCTTTTGAGAAACCAGAGAAAACCCATCTCCTCAGTAAGACTACTTTGCCAAGTAAGTATCTGAGAAGGAAGACACCTCGGCCATCTTGTAGACCAGGGGTCGACAAACTACGGCCTGAGGCATAAATCCATCCCACTGCCTGCTTTTGTAAATAAAGTTTTATTGGAAGACAGCCATGCTCATGTGTTTACGTATTACCTATGACAGCTTGTGCCCAGCAACTTCAGAGCTGAGAAGTTGCATCAGAGATACCATGACTCACAAATTCTAAATATTTACCCTCTGACCTTTTGCAGACACTGTCCACAGCCCCTCTGTTAACCCATTGATTCTTGGGTAAAGTGCATGTCATTTTGAAAGGGAAAAAAATGTCCACAGGGCCGCAACTTTGACTTAAATTATTTTTATTATAGTAGTATTAAATATACACACACAGAGATAGTTAGGTATAAATGTCTTAGGCTTTCAGCGCGTACACAACTAGAAAACCAAAAAGCATTCTTGGATTAAATGCCAACAAAATGACAGAAACATTAAAATTAAAATGAAGAGCATTAAAATAATGCAGCCAACGATGTTTTTGCTGAAGAGGCATTGCTGCTCACAGCACGGATGGGCACATAGTGTATAGATTTGTTTGCATTTGGTAAGACTGATCTTAAAAAGTGTTATGTGATGACTCCATCCTCCCGCTCAGTTTTTCTCTTCTAACTGTTGCAAAAACCTTCATTGACACAGAAAGCCATGACATCATGGGCCTTCGGTGGATACAAATACTCAGTCACATCTGCTCTTTCTCTCATTAGCCCATGAGAATTAAAGTACGTCGTTCTGATTGACCCGATGTCCTCTTGAACACAATTAAAAGTTAGGCACTAAAATTTTACGGCCATGTCCAGGTATAAGGTGACAAGGCAGATGAGCCAGAAAATATTTACAACAATTTTTTTTAATTATCAGTAAAATAAAAGAATATTTTAAAAAATCTCTTAGAAGCTTTGTCCACTGGTTGGGGGATCCCAGTTTGAAAAGCAGAGATCTAGCCCATCCTTTGCCTTTTCCAAATGGGGAAACTGAGTCCCATAGGAGGACTGTAACTTGCCAAGATCACGGTGGGAGTTGGGGCTGAAGCCATATTTGAATGGGGATGTGCTGAGTCTCAGTGCACTGTACCCCTTTTCAGCCCAATGGTGGGTCCACAGGGGCCCCCAAGAACAGCTGACCAGAGCAGAATTTTGCCCACTGACTATAATATGAATGTCTTCCTCTGGACTTAGGGAGGGAGCTGTGCCCTCAGACACCATGAGTAACAGCTGGAGCCAGCATCTGCGAGGCACACATAGGGGCCCACGGGCGGGCGGGCGGGAATGGCTTCCAAGAGCCCCTCCCAGAGCTTTAGAAGTGGAAGCAACAGCCGTAGGGCCTCTGCAAGAGCAGAGCCCTCTTACGTGGCCCAAAGAGAAGACTCAGAGAAGACTAGACCACCTGAATGCAAAAGTTAAGCCAATCCCTGGTGACGCAGTGGTTGAGAGTCCGCCTGCCGAGGCAGGGGACACGGGTTCGTGCCCCGGTCCGGGAGGATCCCACATGCCGCGGAGCGGCTGGGCCCGTGAGCCATGGCCGCTGAGCCTGCGCGTCCGGAGCCTGTGCTCCGCAACGGGAGAGGCCACAACAGTGAGAGGCCTGTGTACCGCAAAAAAAAAAAAAAAAATGGTAAGCCAAGTCTTCACTGCCCTGGAGAACTGCTCAGGCAAAGGGATCATTTGGCTGCCACTTGGGCTGCCGGAAGCCAGCAGATCCCCAAACATGGGTGTGGCAGCAGTTCAGCCCCGTGGGGAATACAGCTCTTAGGCGACCAGGGCTGGAGAGGGACATGTGAACCGCTCAGCCTGGCCACAGGCTTTGCAGGGCTGCAGCCCCTGTTCTCCAGTCTGGTCAAGTCCCGGGCTGCCTTCCCCTGTCTGGGGAGCAGCGCTCCGGTCAGGAGGAGAAGCGGTGAGCAAACGCGTGGCAGCAGCCTGCTCAGAGCAGAGAAAAGCAGCCTGTGATACCGCTCCTAGAGCGGATGCTTATTTAAAGACTTATGACTGGTTGGTTCAGACTAAATGAGAATATGCAAGATATTTCAGAACAGGGCTTGGCAAAGTTTTTCAGTAACAAGCCAGAGAGTAAATACTTTAGACTTTGTTGGACACATGCAGTCGCTGTAGCATGTTTTGTTTTAACAACCTTTAAAAATGTAAAAACCATTCTCAGCTCACACACTGTACTACGGCTACAGGCTGAATTTGGCCCATAGGTGGTAGTTTGTTGACCTCTGTCTAGCATATCACTAACTCAAGACATTCCCTACAAGATCAACTTGGTCTTCACGGGACCATAAGAAGAGAAGCAGATGTGCTCTCATCCTCAGACTCACATGCACACAGACACACATATTCACACACATGGACACACACACACACACACACACACACACACTCAGTGTTTTGTCCATGAGACAAAACCACATTCTTTGAAAATAATTTCCAAATTTGCAAAGCACACACATGCCCAAAAGTTAATTCAGGGGCAATCTATAATGTGCAAAGCCACCATGTCCAGGGCTGGGAAGCTAGTGACAATTCCCAGAGGCACAGAGACACAGAGACACAAGAGGAGATCAGAGCAGGAAGACCTTGCCTGTGATCTAGTCTGAAGGTTTCCAAACTGTTCCTCAGAGTCACGTGACCTTTAAGGAGGGGGCCTCTGGAGTTCTCTGCTTCAGGCGGCCCCATTCAAATCCACTAAGCCAGCTGACCTTTACTCTTGTACTTACTGGATTTCCATCGAAGATTCCATTTGAAGGTAGGCTTTCATGACAAAAGGTAGTAGTGGGTGTTCAAAACTAGTGCCTGGCTGGTTGTCTTATATCTGCTCCCTCTAAAAGCTCTGGCAAGATTAGCCCACATGCCTGCCTATGGCAGCCATCATTAGATAGGACAGGTGCTCTATGGTTTGCTACAGTCCCCACTGCTCCCTGTTGCCTTACACCACCCTGTTTCACTAATTGGTAGGACCTGCCTGGCCCCAGAGGCATTTGAGTTTGTGACTCCTATCAACGCAGTCTCAGCTGCCATAACATGAAACTGCTTCCTTCAGAGAAGTCACCACTAGATCCAAAACACTGACTTACCAACAGCTGCTGGATCCTCAGGTCTTAGGCAATCCTTGACTGATCCTTGTATTTTCTTAATCTTTTAGATTTATTTATATCCCACTTCATTCCAAAAAGTATTTGAGACAGCTTATAAATAAACATATAACACAATAAAATTTAAAAATAGAAGAAATCTGAAGGAAGGAAAATCAGAATAGGATAGTAGGAAAAGGCCAGAGGAAACGTTAGGACATGAAAGCACAAGTTGAAAATGTCTGCACAACTCGTAACGGCAAGCAGAGATTTTTGAGTTAGGATGTCTCATGGAAGCGTGTGGAACCACCCTCCCTTAATAGCTGAAGAAATTGATTTTTTTTTTAAAAAAAGGGAAAGAAAGAAACAGTATTCAAGGAAAGAGGCTCAGCCCAAAGCCTTAAACTTCAAAAGCGTCAGCCAAGGAAAGAAACAAAAAGTTAAGGAGCAGGGCAAAACGATTCAGTGCAGCAAGGTGTCCAGCGCCACTCTCCCCGCAACCAAAAGCCTTTGCGGGTGTGAATGTTAATTGTATGCGTCAACCTGACTGGATCACAGGATGCCCAGCTATCCGGGTCAACGTTGCATCTGGGTGTGTCTGTGAGGGTGTTTCTGGAAGAGGTTAGCAATTGAATAAATAGACTGAGTCAAGTGCATTGCCCTCCCCAATGTGGCCGGACATCACCCCATCCACTGAGGGTCCAAATACAGAAAAGGGGGGAGGAAGGTTGGATTCACCCTCCGTGTGCTGGTTGAGCCGGGACACCTATCTTCTGTGCTCAGTAACACTCCTGGTGCTCAGGCCTTCAGACTTGAACTGGCATCTTCAGCCTCAGCTCTCTGGCTCTCAGGCCTTCGAACCACACCATCTACTTCCTTGGTCTCAGCTTGCAGACAGCAGGTCATGGGACTGTTCAGCCTCCATCATCACATGAGTCAATAGCTTATAATAAACACAAATATAAATATGAACATACATGTCTCCTACTGGTTCTCTTTCCCTGGAGAACCCTGAGTCATACAGGAGGGCAACAGTATGCCAGCAGCCCCCCCTTGTACTGTCAGATCTGGAGTGAAGCCAGCCAAACGGGGATCCACAGCTTTCCCTCCATTGACTGGGAGAGAGTAGAAGATGCTGTTGGGGGGAAAAGAAAAAAAAAAAACAGGAGAAATGGGGCTGTAATCAGGGTCCTGACTCTCTCTGACAGGCGATTGTAGGAAATAATCCAAAACCAAGAGTGGGAATAGAGTACATGCCCCCGATTGGGCGTGGTGAGCCCAAGAGAGGGTATTTTGCGAATTTTTAGAAGTGGGAGTCGGGAGTCTAACTCAGACGCCTCTTTACTGGAGTTCATCAGGATAAAAACGTGTGACAAAGATATGAAACACCATTCCTTAAAATGTAGCAAAGGATATGAATACCCAGTGAAAAGAAATTGTGCAGATTTATAGAAGTTTTATTTACAATCACCTAGAATTGGAAATAACTCAAATATTCATTAACTAGTGAGTGGATAAACAAGGTGTGGTACATCGTAGAGTGGAAAAATACTCAATAAAAAGTTGAGTAATAAATAAATAAAAAATAGGAATAAAGCAATAGAAAGTAAAGACTATTGATTCGTGCAAAAACACGGATGAATCTTAAAAACATTATGCTAAGTGAAAGAGGCCATACCCAAAAGGTTACGTACTGTGTGATTCTATTTATATGACATTCTAGGAAAGGCAAAATTATAAGGACAGGAAACGCATCAGTGGTTGCCAGGGGTTGGGGCCAGGGGACAGAGGGGAGGCGGGGGAGAGAACTGACTACAAAGGAACAAGGGGACTTGGTGAGGTGATGGAAACAGCATATCTCATGATTGTGACGGCACTTATACAACTGCATATATTTGCCAATATTCATAGAACTGTATGCTTGGCAAAGGATGAGTTTTATTGGATGCATATCATACCTCAATAAACCTGACTTAAAAAAATAATGTAGCCTAAGGGGAAAAATCAAGCCATCCTCAAGTACAATGGAAAGAAAGTCAAGAAGCCAACCACACTCCATGAGAGCAAAACAAATGTCTAAAGAGAACTATTCAACATAAGCCAAATAGAAAGGAATGGTATAGCAACCAGGAACATCCAGTTTATGGTCATTCTTCCCAAAGGGGAAAAGAAACACAGCCACCAAAAGACAGACATGGGGGCTTCCCTGGTGGCGCAGTGGTTGAGAATCTGCCTGCCAATGCAGGGGACACGGGTTCGAGCCCGGGTCTGGGAAGATCCCACATGCCGCGGAGCAACTAAGCCCTTGAGCCACATCTACTGAGCCTGCGCCTCTGGAGCCCGTGCTCCGCAACGAGAGGCCGCGATAGTGAGAGGCCCGCGCACCGCGATGAAGAGCGGCCCCCGCTTGCCGCAACTAGAGAAAGCCCTCGTACAGAAACGAAGATCCAACACAGCCAAAAAAAATTAATTAATTAAAAAAAAAAAAGACAGACATTAAGGTATCATGAAAGAAACATTAATGAAACCACAGAAGAAAATCCTTTACAAGTCCCTTAGCTAAAGAAAAAGGCAATAAGAACGTGAATCCGATTTTTTTAAAAGAAGCTCAAGGGCTTCCCTGGTGGCGCAGTGGTTGAGAGTCCGCCTGCCGCTGCAGGGGACACGGGTCCGGGAGGATCCTACATGCCGCGGAGTGGCTGGGCCCGTGAGCCATGGCCGCTATGCCTGCACGTCTGGAGCCTGGGCTCCGCAACGGGAGAGGCCACAACAGTGAGAGGCCCGTGTACCGCAAAAAAAAAAAAAAAAAAAAAAAAAAGCTCAAAATGAACACTACCAGAAGGGCAAAAATTTTAAAAACTAACACCACCAAATGATGCCACGGATATGGAGTGATTACAACTTTCAAATACTGCTGGTGGTAGTGAAAGGCAATACAACAGTTTGGGGAAGTTTCTGGCAATGTCTTATAAAACTAAATGTACACCTTCCCTATGACCCCATATTCCAATCCTAGATATTTATCCAAGAGAAATAAAAGCATATGTTTACAAAAAGAGTGTTCCTAGCAGCTTTATTTATTTATTATTATTATTTATTTATTTATTTCCTAGCCAAAACCTGAAACATGCCAGCTGTCCATCAACAAGAGAATGGATGAATAAATAATAGTACATTTATAGAATGGAAAACTACTAAGTAATAAAAAAGGGACAAACAACACTAAAGATGAATCTCAGGACAGTATGCTCAGAGAAAGAAACCTTACACAAAAGAGTACATACTATGTGATTCCAGTTACATGAACTAGAGCAAGCAAAACTAACCTGTGGGAGAAAAAAATTACAGCAGTGCCTACCTCAGTGTAGGGGTGGAGACTGGCTGAGAAGGGGCATGAGGGAATTCTATATCTTGATAGTGGTTTGGAGTACACAGCGAATGTATCTGTAAAAATTCATCAAATGTGCAGTTAAGATTTGTGCATTTCATTGTATATACAGTTTACCCCGACATGTATGATAAAGCAAGTATAATTAAATGTCAATGTAAGAATCTAGGTAATACATATGTAATTGTTTGTTGTAAAAGGCGTTCAACTTTGCTGTGTATTTGGAACTTTTCACAATACATTTTGGGGGAAAACTCATCAAATGGTGCAATGGTATGCTTAAGATTTGTGTACTTCATTATATGCAAATTTTATCTCAAAGGGAAAAATAAATAACTGTAAACAAATATTAAACCCCACTTGATGATATCCATGTTGAAGTATTTAGAGAGACTTATACCAATGTCAACACTTGCTTTTGAAACAGCAAAAATATGAGAAGTTGGTGGATTAAGGGGTGAACCGATTAACAGATATATGACTATAGCAAATAGAGTAAAATTTTAATTATAGAATGTGGGTGGTGGGCATATGGGTGTCCATTCGAAGTTCTTTCAACTTGTCTGTATCTTTGAAACTTTCATAATAAAATGATGAAAGGGATGATAAAATAACAAGATGAGAGGGAAATGGTCATTGCAAACCAAAGGAAATAAAGTATGGACCAAACAACATATTTAAAAATAAATAACAATGAAAATGAGCAAGAACATCACAGATATGAAAAATCAAATTACTGGTAAAGAGGGAAAACCTGGATGATTACAAAGAACATAGATGAAAAAGACAAAGAAATCGGTGCTAAGAGAATCCAACACAAGGGTAATTAGTGTCCCTGATATAGAGAAATCAAAAAATGGAATGGAAAAAGTGTTGAATGAAAGAAGTACTGGATGATATAAAACGGCACTGTCTGAAATGCAGGAAGGACTGAATCCACAGTACATAGTGTTTCAGGAAAAAAAAAGAAAAAAATGAATTCAGAATTTTCAACACCATGATGTGTCCTGATTAAGTAATTTAACTTCAGTAAAGAAGTAACAATTCCTCAAGAATCTAGGCTTAAAAAGCAAATGACCATGGAGGAGGGAGAGTATCAGGCTGCTCTCAGGCCTCCAAGGCAACATTCAAGGTCACAACAGCACAAGAACACTCACTTCAAAAGGAAAGAAGGGGAGACCAAAGGTACTTCTTCCATTCAAGCTGATGGTCAGCTATAAAGGCAAAAAACAGACATTTTCAGACATTAAAAGAATTAAAAGACACACATTTTAAAAACTGAGGGAATACAGTGGCTTCTTGACAAAACTGCTTGGCTATGAAATCCAGCCAATCGAGAGATAAATTAGAATCAAGACTTCAGCAATGGAGTACATGTGGTAAAATAGCCAATGGCGACAATAGAATCTTAGACAGAAGATTCTGCTTAGACATAGAATTAATACTAAACCACTGCGTGAACTGTGAACATGTTATAAGTCCGCAAAGGACAATGATGATAAAGCTTACAGAAACTAAGTAATGGGGGAAAGGGAGGAAGAGGAGGTATGAACGTCCTCATCTTTCATGGCAGGGTGGTAACTGATAGTGTCTAAAGTTGAAACATGCAGTTAGAAAAACATGATTACTCCAACCTCAATTTTTTTTCAAAACCTCCTTTCTTAACCTTAGAGAGATCTTTTAGAAAAAGATATCTCTTGTTTCAAATTGAACTTGAACTTTGATTTCAAGTTCAACAATTCCTTACACTTCCCTTTAGTTTCTTTTCCTTCTTTTAAATTCAAATAAAATTGACTTTAAGACTTTATATTAAAAATAACATGCATAATTCATACAATCTTTTTCTCATGAATAGACTTTTACACATGTAGGTAGATAGATGATAGATAGATACATAGGTAGATAAGTATAAATAGATGCATGGAAGTCCATTCATGGATATTGATAGATACAGATAAATATACACACACAAACACAGAATGATACTTGGAATATTTTTCACCTCATGGTAATATTTGTAGTGATTTTTAAACACTCTTTTTCATACATCACTGTCTTGCTGAAATTTTAAAATTAGTATTCTATTTGTATTTATAAAAATCAATAAAGTTATTTTAACTTTTTAAAATATGTTAAGGAAACAGTCATCCTTGAGCTTCCTAGCAGCCAAAGAAAAAAGGGACCTACATTCAGTTACAGTCTAACCATGCATGGTATTCACCAGATTAAAACAAACCAACCCAACAAAAGTGCAGCAGTTTCTCAGAGGAAATACAACTTCTCCAGGCACTCAGATTTGATAGAGGAGATGCTGACTGGTGTGGAGGTGGCATCTTCACAACCTGCCTTCAACAAACCAGCAAAGGGCCATTATCACACCACTCCAGGCTTTTCATATGTGCTCACCAGCCCCAGCTGGAGGAAAGCACCAGGTGGCCATGAATTTTGGACTCTGGTTATCAATATGGCCACTCCTTCAAGACTTATTCCCACCAGCTAAAGATTTTTCTCTTGAGGTGAATTCAGGTTGTGGTGGGCCCAGTTGAGGGACGAATCCATATTTTCCCTTCCCCCTGCCCCCGCTGCACACACACACTCTACCCTCCAATCATAAAAACTCTCATGTGCAGTTCTCATGTTGGTCACCACCAATTCCTCTTGCCTAGAAAATGCTTCATAGTACTGCCCATGCCTTTCACTGGGCTGACCCTACTCATCCTTCAGGGGTCAGCTTACATGTCATCTGCTCCAGGGAATGTCCCCTGATCCCCCTGAGCAGATGGAATCAGGATCTTGGGTGAAGGATTAACCCTAGAGGAGAAGGAGGTGGAGGAGAAGAGGATGATGTGGGGGTGACATACAGACACCCAGATGTGCCAAGAGCCGGGGAGGAGGTCAGGACTTGCACCTTGTGCCTGGATCAGCTCAGTGAAGGAAAGGCAGGACCCTCTGCCCAGAGGAGCAGCATCTTGATGGTCCTTGAGGATGGAGAGGTCATAGAGCAGATGTAAGGGCTGTATGTGTGATTCTCTTAAGTCCCCCAAAGACTTAGAGAATAGACTTGAAGGGAGAGGAAACCGACACAGCCATTCACACCTATGGGGCCCCATGGGAATTCCTGGAGGGTACCAAGAATCTATCTGAGCCTCAGCTTTCCAATCTATAAAATGGGGCTAATAACTTATGCCTGAGTATTCCACAGGTGTTATGGGAGTCAATGGGGTTTGATATCCCAAAAGGTCAGGATTCATGTACAAACCATATAATGGCCCTAAAAATATGAAGAGTGAAACTATTGTTGCCCCTTGGAGCTATGCAAGAAATAATGAGGTGGATAAACAGATCCTTTGGGTTTCTTTTTAACAGCATTTTGGAAGATGGAAGACTGTTTCCACCATAAATTGGGGGACTAGAAGTGGCTTTTTAAAAATTTCTTATATAGTCCAGGAGGAAAGTTCTATGCAAAAAATTACAATCTCCCAGCACCAGATGAAATGAAAAAATTGGATTTTAAGAGACTATCCCATGACTTAATTTACAAAGACTGCATGTCAATATTGTCATACGAGGTAACCAGAAGTGAGACTCTTAAAAAGATGGCCTGTAAGATATCCTGTCATTCAAAAATGGAAATCACCCTGTGTCGCAAATTGCAAAGTGACCACAAATTATTCTCTTTTCATCCCCTGTCATCTGGGCTTGGCCCTGTGGCTTGCTTTGAACAATGGAAGCAATCACGACACACGCATAGTCTTTAAAAGCGACTCTGCACATTGAGGGGTCTCTCCCTTGTTGCTCCTGGAACCTCATGATTGCCATGTGGAAAGAAACCTCAGTCATCCCGGCCATCCCAGATGCGGCCGTCATAAATCGGCCAGCCCCAGCCAATGTACAAGCTGGCTGCAGACACACGAGCAAGCCTAGCCGTGCCCAACCCAGACAAGAAGAACCACCCGCCTGAGCCCAGGCTAAATTGCTGACCTGCAGAATCATTACCTAAATAAGTGGTGGTTGTTTTAAGCCTCTAAGTTTGGGGTGGTTTGATATGTAGCAAATGTTAACTATACACTGTGGTATCCCAGAATGAGTCAGGAGACCTGGGTCCTACCTATAACTCACTGTACAGCCTTCAGCAAGTCACTGAACCTTTCTGGTGTGTGTACTTTCTTGTTCTATAAAATGAGGACAGTCAATTAAATTATCAAATTTAAATGAGCATTAAAAACCCCTTCTAGTTCTGTCACATTCCATGATTCTAAATCTCAATAACGAATACTCATAAGTTCAGTTAAAATTCTATGAACTGAGTTGAGGCATAACTGGGTCTCTGGAGGTTTCTTGCCTCGAGGCAAGGGATTCTGAGATTTGGTTACCTGACATATGAGCATAAACATAAAATGTTTCTTCAGCATTTTATGATCTTGTTGGATTCTAGGCTAAAATATGAAGTTGAAAAAAGCTGACCAGAAAGAAACGGTAACTGATCCTGGCATATGCAAAGAAAGGAAATTACTATCAACATCTAAATCCAGGAGGAGATTTCTGCTCGGATGTGAGGCTTTCAGAAAATGCAAAAGCAGAGCTGGGACTATGTCTTGTGGAGGAGAAAATCCCCAGGTTGCAATAGGAAGAAAAATCTTAATGAGTCTTAAGAATTTGCTGAACCCCTAAATTCATATTTTTATCTATCTAGAAACTGACCTAAAGATTTTCTTTTCAAAAGTTACCTAGAAAAAGAAATGGAAAAGGGAGGAATATATATGGGTTTTCTCTGTTTCTTAAGTGATTGAACTAGATCATAATAACACTCCAAATGCTCTCTGAACAGAACTGATATTTCATGAAGTTGTGTTCTTGGAACTGGGGCTGGAAGTGATAAAGAGCATATATTAGCCAAGAGTGACATTATTTTTCTATTTCGGAATCAGTGCTTAGAAGGCCCCAGATACTGAGGTTGCTGGCACATCTGGGAATAAATTTGCAGGAGGGGAGTGGGGGGAAATGGGTACTTTTCCAGAAAAGAGTCATTAACATGAGTTTCACAAACTGGACTATGTAAACCCTTGGGGTTACTGCCTGACTGTACACAGCCTAGAGAATCCACTTGTTGCTTCTTCCAGGAGCATGATTTTCACTTGAAGGACTGTTTTCTGAGGGTTTTTTGTTTGTATGTTTGTTTGTTTGAGGGGGGTTTGTGGAGGATACTAGTTTTGTATAAAAGTACACTTGGGATGATACTGAAATCAAATGCAAATTTTACACTAATTTTGCAATAAAACATCAAAAATTGTCCTTCCAGCATGTGTCTTCAGGGGTACCCTTCTCTGCTATCAGGGATACTGATGTGGCTCAGGGTGAAAGCCCAATCTCAGGCAATCTCCAGGGGCTAAAATATCCCCAAAGTAAGCACTTTCAAGTGACATTTTCCTGAGCAAAGAAAATCATCAAAAGCACTGCATTTCCTCTGAGAGATGGTCTGGGGCTAAAATGTTGGTTCCTTATTACACCTTCCTGGGCCTGAGAAGTGAGTCCTAGGAGACAGGCTTAAATCTCCCAAAACCACGCAAGGAACTTGTTAACGACCTGGGTCATGCACTCATCTTAGGAAACTACTTCAGTAGTTGTGGCGCACGGGCTTAGTTGCTCTGCAGCATGAGGGATCTTCCCGGACCAGGGCTTCAACCCATCTCCCCCGCACGGGCAGGCAGACTCCCAACCACTGCACCACCAGGGAAGCCTGAAGCCATAAAAAACATGAAGCTAGGGAAACCATATCTTTCCACCATCCAATTTTGTCATAAAAATTGCATTTCTCAAAATTATCAACACGATTCATTCTTCGTTCATACTAAAACTGCAGTGTGTGGTGGAAATTCGGCTCTAAAATTGGAAAGAATAGGATTAAAATAAATTTATTTTTATAGTGTATAGCTTCAGTTTTCCAGCTAAAGTCTGAATCAAACCTTTTTAAAGAAATCTCCTCTAGACATGCGGAGGGGGAAGGGTAAGCTGGGATGAAGTGAGAGAGTAGCAGTGACATATATACACCACCAAATTTACACCAAATGTAAAATAGCTAGTGGGAAGCAGCTGTATGGCACAGGGAGATCAGCTTGGTGCTTTGTGACCACCTAGAAGGGTGGGATAAGGAGGGTGGGAGGGAGACACAAGAGGGGGGATATGGGGATATACGTATACATATAGCTGATTTACTTTGTTATACAGCAGAAACTAACACAAGATTGTAAAGCAATCATACTCCAATAAAGATGTTAAAAAAAAAAGAAAAGAAAGAAATCCCCTCTATTGCCCATGAAATATTGGCTCCCTTGTTAAGTGAACTTGGTCTAAAGTGGCCTTTCCAGTATGATTACCCATGGATAACAAGGCCTCCTGTCATCACAATGGTGTAAGTGCTATAAAGGAGAGTACAGAGGGCTCTGAGACCCCTAAGCGGTCTTAGCTAGTCTAGGGAAGTGAATCACAGCTGAGACTTGAGAGATAAACAGAGACTAGAGGTGGGAACATGCCCAGGAGTGGGTCCCAAGGCAGGCTGGCAAGGTCCAAGAACTGAAAGAAAGCCAGCTTAGCCAGAGGCAGGGACAGGAAATGAGTCTGCAGATACAGGCAAGGACCAGGATGTTTCTTTTCACCACAGGAGCAACAGGCAGCCGTTGCAGGATTTTGAGCAGGAAAGCAACAAATTTGTGACTTAAAGAAGCTCTTGTTAGTACCACATGGCAGGTTCGATCTTACCTCTTGTCACTAGCAAAGCCTCCCTGGACATCTTGTTTCTTCATAGATCCGAAACCTGTTCAAAATTCCCAGACCTGAATCAGACTTTCCAGCTTTTGGGCCTCACTAAGGGACACCACTTCACCACAGATTTATAAGACAATGATGAAGCCCTTTGGGGATGAGGAACCCACCTGGAATTTTAGGTTGGGAATCTTCACTCTAAGACCTCCACTTCCAACAGTGATAAAGTAGCAGGGATCGGATGTACCCTCTCACCTTAACCAAGAAATGGAGAAGATACCAAAAAAATTATTTTTCAGATCTTGGACAATAAGCAGTACAGCCAGTGATCCCTGAAAGAAGAGGAATAAGTAAAATGAGCCCTGTGATTGCCCCAGCTTGCCGCTGGAGAGAGTGTCCAGACCATAGCACAAGGTGGGGAAACTCAAACAAGCCCAACAATCTCACTGAGTTTAAAAGACACTGTTATGAATTTGGGGAGGCCAAGGTGGCTGGAATTTGAAGTGTGGAGTACCTATGAAGACAGTGGCACAGAAAGGAGAAAGCTACAGAGAGAACTGTCCATGGACCTGCTCCCCTTGAGTCTTTAGCGGTGTACTGATCTGTACATGCATGTGAGAAAGCTACTCAAGAAGGGAATGGGGGTGGGGGGAGGTGGACGACAGGATAGAACTAAGCAGTACAATCACCAGACATCACACTTGCCTGGGAAGAGTTTGTGTTCCCATCAGCCAGAGTGGAACACTCATAATACACAGGCATCAAGTAGGTACGCAACAGGGTATTGTCTCAGTACTAGAGGAAAATTAGCCCTGGACTAAAGACTGCTCTGTTCCCACCCAACAAAGCTTAAAAACAAACCCCAGAGTACTAAATAGTTTCTAAAGAATTTATCTGTATCCCAGAACAAGCTCAAGAATATTTAAAAGAATACAAAAATATCAAGCACTAAACATGATAAAATTCACAATGTCTGGTATCCAATCAAAAATTACTAGGCATGCAAAGAAAGAGAAAAATATATTCCATAATGAGGAGAAAAATCACTCAATAGAAACAGAAAATGACACAGGTGATAGAATTAGTAGATGAGAGTTCTGACTTTGTCATCTGAAGACTTCTACGAGAATAATCACTGTAGAGAGAGGCACAAAAGGAAGTGGTCTTATGATAACCATCAAACAAAAGTCACTGGAACATCTAGAGTAAGAATGAGTCTGCACACATGCTTCTAATCTCACCTCAAGGCTCCTAGAGCTCAGGAACTCTTCTCAACAGAGGTTGATCATTCTGTTACAACTTTTAGACTAAGAGTAGAACTCATTTCAGTTATTCAATCATTTGAAACAAGAATCTTCCTTGAGGAACAGGGAAGACATGTGTGAGTCTGAGCAAAGTCCATTAGAAAATCAATCTATTCAGCAGCCTTTTAAATATATTCAGTTGAGTGCATTATCAGGCATTAAATCAGCATTACTTTTTATTAGAAAGATAGAACATTCTGGTTCAGCCACAACTCATTCAAACCTCTACTTTGCTGTTATCTATTCTGCCATCCATATCTGCTGTTTAACTCATGAGGAAAAATTGTTATTTGAGAGACAAGCACTCTATGATAACTGAAGGATATTCTCCATTGCAGTGATTATATTATTGCTGAGCTGTGTTAACATGTAAATTCTTTTCTACAGTCAAGTATAGGAACACAACATTGGGAGCCAGCAGTTTAAAAAATGGAAAAATCTCATTACATATCCAAAATGACTAGTGGTGGGAATAACCTTTCCCATAACAAGAGCACAGCTAATTTTTAACATCCTCTGACTATAAAGTGGGAACCCAAATCCTCAGCCTTGACTTTGCCTGGTGACTTTATTCCTCTTATTTTCTTTATTCGGTGTTTTTATGACAATGTGATGCATGCTTGATATAACAAGTAAATCCATGAAAGATACAGAAGGAAAAGTTAATAATCCTCCAACCACATTGACAACCCATATTAACAGCCAGGAGGATATCGTCCATAATCGCACAAATGTAAATTAGATCGCAGATACATATATGACCTTGGTTTGGTTTGATTTTATTTTTACGAACATAGGATCATACTATAAATATTACTCTGGAGTATGCTTTTGACATTTAATATATCAGAGACCACTCCACATCAACACTCTAATTTGTTCATTCAATCTTGTTTTAATAGACTTCTTTTAGATTGTTTTCTTTTCTTTTTTCTTTTTTTTTCTTTTTGCCATGACAAATAATGCTAGAGAAAAACATCCTTATTTGTCTGCTCCAGAAGCAGAAGATCCAGAGGTCAAACTGCCTGTAGATTAGATTTCCTCAAGGCATATTGAAGGGTCAAGTGTATATGCATACTTATTCTTAGTAGCTATTGTCAGATTACTTTCTTCAAAAAGATAAATAAAAATACAATGTGTATCAAAAATGAATTACAGTGCCTGGATCCTTTCAACTGGTCCTCTGCAAATTTGAGACAGTTACTTAACCTCTTAACCATGTACTTAACCTCAGAGCCCCCAGAATGGTAATAACATGTACATGTGAGTGGTCCAGGGGCACTCAACGGATAGAAAGTATTGAGGCTATTACTGTTATTTTTAGCATCATCATAGTTGATCTACAATCTTTGGAGACTAGTTGAGTGAGGGTTTTAAATGACAAGCAATGTCATGTTGAGAGAAAACAAAATGCGTTTATTTGGGGCATCCAGGAAAAATAGAGCTGCCTGTAAAACAGTCCTTATAGCTACAAAAAATAGTGTTGTTTGAAAGCCTTATATTAGAACAGTTCAGTCATCAGTTGTTTCTATTCTTGGGCCACTGTTCCACATCTTAACTCCTTCTAAGATTTTTTTTTTTTTTTTACTGCCCTTAAGAAAAGTGCCTTGAAAAGGTTTCTGTAGGAAATCAGTCTCTATGGTGGTAGAGACGACCAGACAGAGACCAGCTCTGGCAACTTAGACTCACCACGGCGGTGTGTTTTCTGCCTATTTATGCTGGTGAGGATTTAGGACCCCAGTGAATCCATCCAAGCCATGGAGGCCGGTCTTGGAGTAGAATAAGCACAGACCCTGGCAACAGCAAGGCCTGGGATGACCCTTGTCTCTATCAGAGTATGGCCTCAGAAAATGATTTCACTTTTCAGAGCCTCAGTTTCTTCATCTGTAAGCTGGACGTAAGAAAGTCTCCCCCAGCACTGTGGCTATGAGTGTTTTAATGGAACGTTCCCTAAGGAAGCTATCTACAGGTGAGGATAATGTGACCAACGGCCAAGCCTCAGGAAGGCAAAGGTGGGATGCGTGGTCGGAGGTCCAGGGTCAGTGGGTGGGTGCCAGGGCTGTCCTCACCCTAGCAGAGATACTCCTGGGAGGAGCTGCAGTCAGGATGGCCCATGGTCTCTCCTTCAGCATCTCCAGCATTGTCTCCTGGCCCTCTGCTTTCCCAAATACAAGTGTGGAGGAGGACAAAGAGAGAGACCGTGAGACCAGATATGCATTGTCAGCATCCTGTTTATCTGGTTGGTTTGCAGCCATATCTGCCTCTTTGAGCTCAACCCCAGAGCCTAGGAACCTCAGCTGGAGACTCTGATTCTTGGCATGGTCCTCCCCTAACTCCCTCCTCACTGGGGACCCCAGGCTGTGACCAGTTCCTAAGGAACAGCCATTTCTGAGAGGTTGGCTTCACTGTCCCTAGTGTTTCCCAGCAGGTGACCTGGAGCATAGCCCTAAGCTGTTAAACCTGATGTCCCTGAACAGGCCTTGACAAATCATCTATTAGCATCCTCTCCTGGTCCCCACCCAAGCCGCCAGCGCATCATCAGGCCTTATGAAGCCAAGAGCCATCACTTTGCTTGTGTCCCTGTCGTAGTTTCTGAGAAAACAGGAAGCCTGCCTTTTTGTTACTACACAACAGCCTCAGCGATTTTTTGATGTTTTCTGGGTGCCTGGAATTGTCTATGAGTGTCATCCAAAGTGGAAGGGGTCACTGGGGAAGAGAGAGAAGATAATCTCATTCCCTCCTCTCTCTCTCTCTCTCTCTCTCTCTCCTTTCTCTCTCCCCAATAGTCCAGTCCTGTCTCTCTCACCTGGAAGCACAGGCATTCCAGAGCTGGAAGTACACACCCTTGAGAAGGCCAGAAAATCTAAAAATCTGTTTGTTTTAGCCCAGGAACCATCTCTCTCCATCCATAGTCCACACAGGATTCTGCCATTAGTTAATAATAGTATTACCAATCCTAAAGCAAAAAGAAAAAAAAAAGACTCTAATACTTCATCTTAGCAGCTGATAATGCAAAACAGGGTGGCATTTGGAGGCCTAGGACGATGCCAGTCTCCAGGGAGAGAAAGGTGTTAGCTTCTAATAGCTTTTCAGTAATAAGCAAGCATCTGCAGTCCCCTATAAAAAAAGGGGGTTTTTTAAAAATTAATCGAGCTGAATGTGCTTCGTACTGAGGAGAATGCCAGATTAATAAGTGCGTTAAGGGCCGCTTTGGATTGGAAATAATTATGGCTGATGACAAGGAGCAGAGGGGGCACGGGTGATCTCACAGGAATGCATTTTAAAAAGCAGTTTAAAGAGCCTTCAGATGTTGGTATTATCCTGCGTGACCAAATTAAGAGCAAATGAGAAAAGTTTATCTGGCATTTTGGAGTATTGAGAGGGCTTAGTGTTATAAATTATACAGTATGAGGATAAGAAATGGTGAGTAACTTCATGTTAAATATTATTGGCAGTTTAAACAGCAACTGCTTTATAAAGCATTAAATATTTTAATTTGGAATTAAAAATCCAAACCACAACATCCCCCACTACCAAAAATATTTAAAGATTGTTTCAGTTATTTAGTTCCCAGCACAATAATTAAAAGTTGCCTTGATCAGAAATTAATCTCCACCATGTCCAATTTAAGCTATCAGTCTTGCATGACTGTGGTGGGTCTGTGCCTTAGAATTGGTTTAGAACTCCTAAGACAGGAAA
Source organism: Aethalodelphis obliquidens (assembly GCF_003676395.1). Lineage (NCBI taxonomy): Eukaryota > Metazoa > Chordata > Mammalia > Artiodactyla > Delphinidae > Aethalodelphis > Aethalodelphis obliquidens. The sequence continues at coordinate 32,624,119 of NW_020837955.1, read as the reverse complement.
TGTCAAACGCCCTTCCAATATCTTAATCAGCCATTAGAAGAGCACATTGTAGTCACAGCCTGGGCTGAGGTTTATCAATATTTAATCTAGTCCCACTTCAGACTTTCCTTTCTGGCAGTGCTTCATGCAGTGAGACCTGGCCAGAGATGGAAACTAGGAAATCCTGGGTCAGGATTAGGCATGTCCAAGCAAATGACATGTCTGTGGTGAGGGAAAGTCACTCATGCCATGGAGGCAGCTTCCCCAGAGTCCCAAAACTGTAATCATGAACACTCTCATCTTTGCTGATGGGTGGGTGCCTTTTCTGAAAGGCAATTTGGCAACACTTAATAAAAATTTTTCAAAAGATACATACCTAGAAATCCCGTTTCTATTAGTTTATCCTACTCAGATAAGAGCACAAAGATGTATGTCCAGATATATTTATTGCTTCATTACTAATAATAACAAAAATAAATATTAAGTAATCTAAATTCCAAAAAATAGAGAATAGTTTTAACAAGGCACAACACGTCTATAAAATAAAATATAATGTAATTATTTTAAAAGTATGTTGTAGATTCCTGGTTTCCACTGAGAGACAGAAAGAACTGGAAAAAGCATCATTCCTACTTTTATAGGAAAAAAAATCTAGAGAAGCTTCAAGATTACTACATTTCTTGAACCCATCAGAGAGCTGAGGTCATAGGACAGCCAACTAACTGAAAATCTGGAGAAAGACAGGTGCCTAGAAGGAGAGATAAGGCAAGAGCACTTGCTTAACTGGGGTAGACACAGCCAGACACCTAAGAAGAGAAAAAGAAAGAGGCAGAAGAAATATATGAAGAAATAGAGGCTAAGAATTTTCTGAAATTAATGACAGACACTAAACTACAGATCCAGAAAGGTCATAGAACACCAAGTAAGATATATTCAAAACCAAAGGGGGAAAAAAAAAAACTACCTAGGTACATGAGAGGGAGGGGGAAAGTCAAAGAAAAAAATTCTGAAGACAGCCAGAGAAGAAGACTTCTTAGTTATAGAGGATAAAAAATAATAATGACAGCAGACTTATCAGAAACCATGCAAGCAGATGATAATGGAGTGATATCTTTAAAGTGTTGTAAGAAAGCAAAACCCCTGCCATTCCAGAATTTCTTACCCAGCACAAATATTTTTTAAATGAAAGAGAAATAAAGACATTGTCAGGGAAACAGAAACTGAGAGAATTCATTGCCAAGACCCTTATACTAGAAGAAATGTTAAAGGAAGTTTTTCAGGCAGAAGGACTGTGATATCAAACAGAACTTTGTATCTAAATAAAGAAATGGAAAAGAGAAGGTAAAATGAAATTCATTTTTCTTAATTTTAATTGTTCTAAAAGATAAGTGACTCTCTAAGGCAAAAATAGTAGCAATGTATTATGTGTTTATAACATATGTAAATGTAAAATGTATGGCAAATGTAACACAAAGAATTGGAGGAAGGGATTAGGAATACTATACTGTTGGAAGTCCTTATACCATACATGAAATGGTATGATATTATTTGAAGGCAGACCCTTATTAGTTAAAAATACATATTTTAAACCCTAGGGCAGCTACTGAAACAATCCTAAAGAGGTCATAAATTATAAATCAATGGAAAAGAAAAATTAAATGATTTCAAAATACTCAATGAGCCTAAAAGAAAGCAGTAAAAGGGAAAAAAGAACAGATGGAACAAAAAGAAGCAGCTAGCAAGATGGTAGATTTTAATCCACACATATCAATAATTACATGAAATGTGAATTGTCTAAATACACAGAATAAAAGATTCAGATTTAAAAATTTTTAAAGCAAGATCCAGCTATATGCTGGATATATAAGGACATAAACAGGTTGAAAAAACAAAGGTGGAAAAAGATAAGTCATGCAAACACTAACCAAAAGAAACCAGAGTCCCTATATTAATATCATACAAAGTAGACTTCAAAACAAGGAATATTTTCAGAGATTAAAAAAAAATGAATCTTGTATAATGATAAAGAAGTCAATTCTCCAAGAAGATATAACAATCCTAAGCATGTGTGCACCTAAAAACAGAACTCCAAAGTACCCGAAGCAAAAATTGGTAAAACTGAAACGAGAAATAGATAATCCACAATTTTACTTGGAGATATTAACACTGCTCTCTCAATAATTAATAGAAAAGGAGGCAGAAAATTAGTAAGGATTTATAAGGCCTGAACAATGTTGTCAATCGAATTGAAACAATTGAAAATTATGGAACACTCCAGCTCAAAACATCAAAATACAGTGTCTTAAGGGACCATGATAACATAAGTACACATTCACCAAGATAGATCATATTCTGGACCATTAAACCATGGCAGGTCTAAAATAATTCATATCTCACAAACTATGTTCTCAGATAGTAGAATTAAACTCAAAATTAATAACAGAAAGATATCCTAAAAATATCCAAATATTTGGATATTAAACAACACACTTCTAGACAATCCATAAATCAAAGGATAGAAATCTCGAGGAAAATTAAAAATTATTTTGAACTGTAATAAAATAAAAATACAGCATAACAAAATTGGTGGGATACAGCTAAAACAGTGCCTACAGGGCACATTATAGCATTAATTCCCTGTATTTGCAAAGAAGAAAAGTCTCAAGTCAGTAATCTGAGCCTCCAGCTTAAGAAAATAGAAAAAGAAGAACAAACTAAACCTGAAGCAATCAGAAGGAAGGAAATAATAAATATGACAACAGAAATTATTGACACTGAAAGCAGAAAAATAACAGAGAAACCAAAAGCTGATTCTTTGCAAAGATCAATAAAATTGATAAAACTCTAGCAAAGCTGACCAAGCAAAAAATTAAAAACTCATTTAAAAGGCCAATATTACTCTAATACGAAAACCAGACAAAGACATTACAAGTAAAGAAAACAACAGCTATCCAACATGCAATATCCTTCATGAGCATAGACACAAAATACCTCAAAAAATATTAGCAAACAGATTCTGGCAATATATAAAAAGAATGATATATCCCAACCAAGTGAGGCTTAGTCCAAGAATGCAAGGCGTATTCAACATTCAAAATCCAAGTGATGCCAATGGCCATATAAATAAACTAGAGGCACCATTTGATCACCTTAATAGATGCATAAAAGGCATTTGAAAAAATCCAACCTCAAATCATGATCTTTAATAATCTCAGAAACTTCGAAATAGAGGAGCATCTACAAAAAAAACTATCAAAAACTACAGCTAACGTCATCTTTAACATCAAAATATTGAATCAAAGACTCCTTGAACTAAAAGTTGCAGAAGTTTTAAAAAATCAACGCACAAAAATTAAATAATTGTAATTCTATCTACTAGGAATGAATGATTGAAATGAAAAATTTTAACAACAGTACTATTTATAGTAGCACAAAAGGATTATATACTTAGCTATAAATCAAACAAAAAATCTGCAGAATCTGTATGCTGACAACTATAAAACACTGATGAAAAAAAAAGACCTAAATAAATAGAAAAAGATAATATGTCCATGCATTGAAAGACTCAATATTGTTAAGATATTGATTCTCTCCAGATTGATCGATAGATTTAACGCAATCCCAATCAAAACCCCAAGCAAGCTTTCCCCCCCGCGCGCCACACAGTGAAGTTTGTGGGATCTTAGTTCCCTAACCAGGGATTGAATCCATACCCCCTGCAGTGGAAATGCAGAGTCCTAACCACTGGATGGCCAGGGAATTATGGAAGCAAGCTTTTTTGTAGATATCAACATCAGTTTCCAAAATTTATATGGAAAAGTAAAATAACCAGAATATCCAAAACGATCCTGATAAGAAGAAGAAAGTTGGAGGACTCATACTCCAATTTTAACTTACCATCAAGCTACAGTAATCAGGACAACATGGTATTGGCAAAAGGACAGACACATATGTCAACTTAACACATTAGAAAGTCCAAAAAGAGACCCACAAAAATAGTTAACCGGGGCTTCCCTGGTGGCACAGTGGTTGAGAGTCCGCCTGCCGATGCAGGGGACACGGGTTCGTGCCCAGGTCCGGGAAGATCCCACATGCCGCGGAGCGGCTTGGCCCGTGAGCCATGGCCGCTGAGCCTGCGTGTCCGGAGCCTGTGCTCCGCAACGGGAGAGGCCACAAGAGTGAGAGGCCCACGTACTGCAAAAATATAAATAAATAAATAATACCAAAGTGTTACCATTCATTTTGCAGAGTGGGTGGGATCGTGGATGGTGTTAATTTTTTTCCTTTGTCTTTATTTTCTAATTCTTCTACCATTAATCCATTTTATTGTGTATGTTCTAACTTTTATCATTTTAATATTTATGTGTAATCCAAGGATGAAGCTGAGTTGGGAAACCAGGGAAAGACCCAGCTTCAGGATTCAGCTCTAATGTGTGTGGTCACCAAGATTCTGTGGTCGCTGTCTTCTCTGAATCCAGTCTCTATTGTTTTCTCCCAGAGCATCAACACAGGTGATATTGGACCTTTCTCCCCTTCTTTGATTTCTATCTCCTACCGAGTATCTGACCTCTACCAATGGGGTTTCTGAGATCTTTCTGTTCTTCCCAAATATTCCATCTGCCAGCATTCTGAGATCCCCAAATCTTCTCGGCAGCCCAAAGCACAAATGTCCCAAGGCACATAGGAAAGTGTGGAGAGATGGTTGCTAAATCCTCAACCTTCCCGGGGCAGAGAGAAGAAGTAATGTAAGGAATTGGTCCAGGCACAACTTTTTTTTTTTTTTAATCAATGGCACTTTTTTTTAGTATTTATTTATTTATTTATTCGGTTGTGCTGGGTCTTAGTTGCAGCAGGCAGGCTCCTTAGTTGCAACATGTGAACTCTTAGTTGTGGCATGCATGTGAGATCTAGTTCCCTGACCAGGCATTGAACCCAGACCCCCCCTGCATTGGGAGCATGGAGTCTTAACCACTGCGCCACCAGGGAAGTCCCTCAGGCACTACCTTTATAGAAAATTGAATCTTTCATTCAAAACTTTCCATAATCTGAGTCCTCATCTCCAAGAAACTCTGGGTTTTTCCAAAGACTGAGAGTCATTTATTTTAATCACTCTCTTTGGGAAATGATTCCGCCTGCTCAGATTTACAATAAATTTAATTTTAAGCCCAATATTCTATGATTTCACAAGAGAAAGCAGAAGGTGGATGCTAAGGCGGGGCTTCCCTAGGAGAGGCGGAGAGGCACAAGGGGGCAGATGCCACAGTTAGAGCCACTCTCATCTCATGGCTCCTGACACAGTGGACACAGGCGCTGGCCTCTCAGAATTTCAAATCCAACTTCACAGAGATTTATTTTTCTTCTGAAACAATTTCTGGCAGCTTTTGATCTTCTAAACTGAAAAAAAAAAATCAAAGAAATCTGTTTCTCTAGAGTACTAATAGCAAAGGAATTTCTGGATGCTGCAAAGTAGGAAAGGAACAAAATAGCATCTCAGTTTTACTCATCTTCAAAGCAAACTAAATATAATTTTTAAAAAACGGAAGCAGGATACCCTACAGATTTTCGAAGGGATGGAATAAACCTCTTTGAACAAGAAAAGATGACATGAAATTTATCTTGAAGGACATTCACTGGGCTCTTGTCCATTTAATACCTACAAGTAGGCTGTTAGAAGGGATCCGTACTTTACATCAGAAGCAAAAATATCCAATCATTCGGGGAACTTGCAGACTCCACTGTTTTCATCAGTATCGGTCATTGTCTCCCTTACACCGCTGGAGTGTTACTACCGTCGTTCTCCCAAAGCACAATACAGGCTTCAGACTTTTCTGATGAGCAGACGTCTAGCCAATGTACATGAAAACCTGAGCAGTGTCTTCGTGTCCCCGTAACCCAAACTCAATCTTTACTCCATTCTCTGGTCGCAAGTCTGGGAGTGGGAGTGGAAGGCATGTTGGTATTTAGCTGGGTGTGGATGACATGGCACATGTGTGTGCAGAAAATCGTTCTGGAAGTGCAACTATGAGCCAGATGCTTCTCTAGGCACTAGAGATACAGAAGTGCCACAAACAAACACAGAAGCTAATTTCTGATTGTGACATGCGCTATGGAAGAAACAAACGAGAAGATATGATGGAGAGTCCCGGGATGGCGGGGTGCTAATTCACAGAGGATCTGTCAGAGGAAAAGACGCTGGGCTGAGAGCTGAAGGATAAGGTGCCAATTCTTCAAAGAGCTGGGGAAAAGTTTGCTCCAATCAAAGGAACAGTAAGTGCAAAGGCCCTGAGGCCTTATAGCAGCCCCCCCCCCCATATTCCATATCGGCACACACAGTGCCCTACTGAAAGCCCCCAAGAGTCTCTGCCTGAGGGCTCTCTGTTGGATGGTGCCTTGAACAGACCGGAAATGCCAGGAAGTTAATGCCCCTAGGAGCAACCCTCAGCCAATGCTCAGTAGGAGCTGATGGGTAAATGCCCTAGCGTTTACCCCTCGAATTCTCCGTCAGGACTGGGTTCCAATTGCTCTCAGCAATAGCCTGCTGTAATGGGACACACTTGGCTTCCTTTCCTTTCCTTCCCTGCCTTACTGCCCCACTCTACGACCATGGCTTTCTAGGGTCACCTCCCAAGTCAACTGCTTGCACTCAAATTACTAACCTCTGAGCCTGCTTCTGGGGCATCCAGCCTATTCGGTTGGTGAGTTGAAGGAAAACTGGCCTGCGAGGTTGCCAGAGAGGACGAGAGGAGCCAAATCATGCAGGTCCTTGCTGTCATTAGAGGGAATTTGTGTCTCTGATTGTTTTGCAGCGGGCAGCCTGTCTTCCCCTGCCCGATGATCAACTACTCTCGGATAAGAACTGCCTTTGAACTGATTCTGTATCCCTACAAAATGCCCCCCCCCCCCACTCCCGCAGAGCACCATGGAGTTCAGAGGGTTTAGAGACCATCTAGTTCAGAGTCAACTCCATGGGGTCAGGAACTTTGTTTTATTTGTGGCTGTATGCTTGGAACCTATGACACTGTCTGGCATCTAGCATGTCATATGTGTCCAACAAATATTTGTTGAATGAATGAATCCTACAAATAAGAAAACCAGGAGCCAGAGAAGGTAAATGGCTTGCATAAGGTCATACCCAAGGTTGATTGGAGTACTGGGTCTAGAAGGCAATATCCTGCTTCCAACCGGCTTTCATTACCCTCCCCAGTCTCCCAACCCAGGGTTGGTCTGATCTGATCCAGGATCTTTCATTGTAACCTGATGGACACCCTCCACCGAGGGACTCTACAAAACCTTGTCATCACCTGGGACAGTTGCAGGACAAGGCAGGGGCTCAATGAAAGAGCATCAGCTTTGGAGCCAGGCTGGCTGGGTTTGGGTCCTGATTCTGTCCTCAACATAAGCTCCGTGACCTTGACCAGAGACTGAAGCTCTCTGAGTTGCTGGGATAGAGACCAGGCCATTTTGGGGGTTTTTTTTTGGTTTTTTGTTTACTTATTTATTTATTTATTTTTGGCTGCATTGGGTATTTGTTGCTGCATGTGGGCTTTCTCTAGCTGTGGCGAGCGGCAACTACTCTTCGTTGCAGTACGCGGGCTTCTCATTGCGGTGGCTTCTCTTGTCGCAGAGCACGGGCTCTAGGCGCGCGGGCTTTAGTAGTTGTGTCACCTGGGCTTAGTAGTTGTGGTTCGCGGGCTCTAGAGCGCAGGCTCAGTAATTGTGGCACATGGGCTTAGTTGCTCCACACAGCATGTGGGATCTTCCCAGACCAGGGCTCGAACCCGTGTCCCCTGCATTGGCAGGCAGATTCTTAACCACTGCGCCACCAGGGAAGTCCGAGACCAGCTTTTGTTCAGAGTGAAGAGAGCCACAGTAGGGTCTGAGAAGGGACAGTCTGACTTCTCCATTTTCACCTGGCTACTCTCTGTCCCTAGAAGAAGCCTGGAATATCCAACAGAAGGTTCCTCACAATTTTCATATAAATAACCTGAAAAATAAATACAGATTAATTTTTAATCGATTGTTACCTGTAAAAGTAACTTACACAAAATATAACTGAGTGTAGTTCAAATTGAACATGTTAAAATTTATTTTACAGTTGGAATTAACAAAAGATTGAAATCATTCTGATCATATTTTTATCACAAGAGTTAGGGAGGGATGAATAGAGCCGAGAGGATTTTTAGGGCCATGAAACTATTCCGCGTGGTACTATCACGGCAGATACACGTCGTTCTACATTTGTCCAAACCCACAGAATGTACACCACCAAGAGTGAGCCCTAATGTGAACTCTGGACTTAGGGTGATGATGTGTCAATGTAGGTTCATCAGTTGTGACAAATGTGCCACCGTGGTGGGGGACAGCCATAGAGGAAGAGGCTGTGCAGGTATGGGGACAGGAGTATGGGAACTCTCGGTACTTTCCATTCCGTTTTTGCTATGAACCTAAAACTGCTTCTAAAAAATAAAAAGCTAATTAAGTTTTTCAAGTCTACCACAAAATTTGTTCCAGAAAACCTGGATTGGGTAAAAATAACACCCACAAAAGAAAATTACAACAGAAACTGCTATAATTTGTAAAACTTTATGAGGGACAAAAAAAATCGGTCAGTGAAGCAAATATTCATTATAAAATCTACCTGGAAAAGAATCAATACTGATAAAAACGGACAAAAATCAGGACCCGTTTAACCATGTTCTATAGAAAAGTAATCAATCCACTAAACTGGCTTGACGGAGTGTGTCTAATCTGTCAGTTGTAAATACATCTGATTTTGTATAATTCTGTATTTTTTAAAAGTTTGTGCTCATAAAGCTGCGGTCAGAGAATTCTAGGGGTCGACAAGGTAGGATCTACAGGTTCACAGGGTCCAAATGGTGAGGTGCAAGCCCCCCATACCTGGCACAGGGCCCGGCTGCAGAGGAAACTCATCTGTTCATTCAACAAGCATTTGCTGAGCTCAGGTTTGCTAGAAACACCGAACATCTGTGATTGGGGTGAAGTTTTAAATCCCAGACCCTGAGAAGCCTGGGGTTGAGCAGGGAACCAGGCCTGGAGGATTGGTGTGACAGATCTTAGCAGCAGCTGCAGGGACACAGAAGTGACTCATCAGCTGGGGCGGGTGCTTGCAGGAGGCTTCACGGAGGACATGACAATTGAGCTGAGTCTTCAGGATGAGTCCAGTGGCTCCAAGATGACAAGGGCCTGAAAGAGAGCTCCGGGCACAGGGAACCTTGCATCCCAATGCATGAGAGAAAGCAGAGTTCAGAAACCGGGAAACCGTCCCCTGGGTTAGACACAGAGGAGAGGGCAGGACCGAAGGGTCTGGAACGCCTGATGTCTTGGGCTTTCTCCCGCTGGCAGTGAACACAACCACATGGAGGGCTGAGTGCAGGGGTGAGGCCAGTGAGGAGACCAGGCAACTGAGCGGGGGCAGGATGGTACCAGGGGCTAAAAGGGAAACTGAGGAAGCGGGATGGGCAGAATGAAGCAGAGGGGACGAGGCGGGGGTAGCATCCAGGGCAGTCTTCCAAGGGCTGGTTAATGTCAGTGTGGGGTGGGGAAGTACCATGACCCAGGGGTGGAAACTCAGCAGCAGATGAGAGTGAAACATGCGAGATCATTTTGGTCAACTGTTCAGAAAAATGTTGGCATCAGAATCCTTCCAAATAAGTCTGAAGAATTAAAAACAAAAAATAGAGCCTCTTCAATGACTGAGGTACCTGGAGAGGTGCAGGGGGGTGGCCTCCCCAGGATTGCAGTTAGAAGACCCCTGATCTGGGTCTGAGCCCCTCTTTTCAGCAGAGGCTTAGAGGTGGGGTGTTTCCTGGCCCAGGGCACACAGCCGGGAAGGCTCTGGAACCCACCTCGGGGACCCCTGGGGCCCTGCTCCTTCTTCCACAGCCAGGAGGCTGAGCAGTAACGAGGACGTAGCGTCCTTGGCCCCCACTCCTGCCCAGCTGTCCTTCTGGCTGAGGACATCTCGAGACACGTAAAAGCCTTGTCCCTAGAAGTCGAACTGCCGTGAATCTGTCTGTCCCAGTCCCTGGACCTTGTCCACGTGTTGGCTGGGCAAGTGCCGCATGACGTGCTGGTTCTTTGCTATTAGCATCACTCTTCCTAGAAACACCCATTATTCAAGCCCCCAGGTGCACCTGGCCCAGGTGGTAAGCAGAAAAAATTCGAGTCATAGCTCTGCCATAAGCCAGCGGCGTGGCCGTTGGAAAATCATCTGGTCTCTGTGAAGCCCAGAGCCCTCCTCCACAGAGGTCGTAAGGCTGACTCCAGCTACGTCCAAATGCTTGTAAGGATGGAGGGAGGTAAGTAGCAAATCCATGCTGTATCCTGAAAAATCTCTATGGGAGCACAAGGGATCCACGATACCTTCCGTTCGTCACTTTATCTGCCGTTAAGTAGCAGTAACTCCCATTACCATCGCCAGCGGCCACCCTTCAAAGCGCCGTTGAGATCTGAAGCAGGATAGATCTAAAAGGAAGTGGAATGGGCAGGACCTAAGAAAACTCTTGCCTCATGTTTGTCCCATCAGACCCTTACTGAGAGTCCTTTTACCCTTGATATAGGTGCAATCAGCACAAACTTGTTTATCTGTTCCAGCTCCCAGTACTTGAGAAGAAGCAAATTAAAAGGCGGGCAGAGAACGACAAAGGAAAATTTACTGAAAAGGATGAGACAGAAACACTATGAAATGTGGGTGCAAAAGCTTCACCATCACAGCCTGGAGACGCGCAGAAGAAGTGCAGAAGGTCTAAGACCATCAGGGCACGGTTGCGGATACGTCAATATGACCCTGAGTCACCAGGAAATGAAAACAGGAACAAAATATTAAATTAAGTACAGCACGCTCTGGTTAGGAAACCATGGCTTTTTAAGAGATTCATAGCCTGTAAAACCAGCAGTTCTGCTTCTAGAGCGTACATCCTAAGAAAATAACCAGACAGCACCAGAGGTATGCATATATAAGATTATTCATTGCAGCATTGTTTTTAGTAGTGGAAAAACTGGAAACACTCTAAATGCCCTTCAGAAGATGATGAGCTAAAGCAGCATCTTCCATTCTCAACCCTTCTGGAAGGGTTGTTGTATTTGCTTGTCACCCTTTCCATGGCTTTTCTTTAAACTTGTCCATTCATTTTATTCAAATAAATGTATTGTCTTTAAAAAAAAATACTACACTATCCTAAATAGAATATTAGTGTCAGTTACCATAGGTAAAAGTAACCGCAATACAAAGAAATCATATTATAATCTAGCTAGATGAGGTTGCCTGTTTAAGACTTCTTACCTAGAAAGTAGGACAGGAAGGGAAGAAGGATGGAGGGAAGAAGGTTGGAAAAGAAAGCCATGGTCGCTGCATAAGAAAATATCTTTTTTTTTTTTTTTTGAGCAATGCATACTAAAGGATGCAGGGCTAAAATAACAAGGTAACTGGATTTGCCTTAAAATATTTCAGCAAAAAATAAAATAAAAAAGGATTGATAAAGCAAATGCGGCAAAATCTTGATAATTGTTGAATCCAGGTGATGGGTATTGGAAAGTTCCTTGCACTATTCTCTCTTCTTTTAAGTAGTTTGAAAATTTGCCTAATTAAAAAAAAGTAAACATAAAAAAAATATAAACAGGAAGATCCCTTGTTCATGGGCCACCAGAGCTGACAAAGCCCTTGTGATTTTGAGAGGAGTTAAACCCCGATTTCTGTGCACCTTAATCAACATTTTATACACCGGCAATTTGACCTTTTTGAATTAATGTAAGTCAGACTCTACAAAAATAAATAAAAATAATGATGGAAATCCATACGTAATGACAGGGGAAGGTGTCCAAGACAGATTGCTGAGTGAGAAAACATGCACTAGAAGAGTGTGTTTGGCTCCGTCCCACTTATGTAAAACTGTCAAGGAAAATCCCCCATGAATCTGTGGGCCCAGAGAGAGTCTGGAAGCCCAGACGCCAAGCAGTTACCTCAGGATGGGGTGGGTCTGCTTCTTGCCTTTTTTTGTATCTTTACGCTTGTCTGTATTGTGTAAAATTTTACTCTTTACCATTGAATAGATATCATTCTTAGAATCAGGCAAAGGCTACTACCATTTTGAGGAAAAAAGAAGAAATCAGAAAAACATTTCTATCTGTATAATGAAATGATTTAAACATATACAAGGCTGCTTAACAAAAAATTTAATTTCCATTATTATCCCGTTGCCTGTGACACTACACATTCGCTGTCAGTGTCTGGCAAAGGTGCTAGAACAGGCCTCTGGTAAGCTGATCTCAGCACAGGGACATGAGCGAGAGGAGGGAGGGTGTCGGGTTTCCCTGACTTACCCCTTTGCTCACACCATGCCCCCCCCCCCCACCTGCCTGGCATGCTCTCTGTGCTTCTCTGTGGCTCCCTCTCTCCCTGCTTTAAGGCTCAGCTCCAGGAAGGCTGCTCTGAAGCCCCAGCAGGCGTTACCTGGGGTCCTCCTTTGACAGATGTCAATCTTCAGCCCATCTGCAGGCACCAATCTCCCGTCCTGTCCAGAGCATTGGAGAGCGAGCGGAGGCCTCATTCTGGGCAGCCTCACATGCCCTGCTGGGTGCAGGGAGCCCAGCGGAGAGGAGGGAGCCCAGACATACTTCCTGTCCCTGCCCTGCTCAATTGGGTGACCTGGGGGAGTCATCTCCCCTCCTAAGGTCTCAATTTTCACAGCTGTAAAATGGGAATAAATGAACCTAATAGAACCTCTCAGAAAATTAAATGAGATGACCTACTGAGAGAGTTGGTAATCTATAAGGCTTTCAATTAAAAAATTATTATTACTGTTATTGGTACTATATAAATGTTTATTGATAATGATGAGGACAGTATTAACTTTATTATCTTTCAAAAATCACTGGGACATATTCATTCTAATATTTTCAAAAATTTTCTAAGGAAATATGTTCAAAACTGCATGAAAAATTGTGTTCACAACGGGGCTTCCCTGGTGGCGCAGTGGTTGAGAGTCCGCCTGACGATGCAGGGGACGCGGGTTCGTGCCCCGGTCCGGGAAGATCCCACATGCCGCGGAGCGCCTAGGCCCGTGAGCCATGGCCGCTGAGCCTGTGCGTCTGGAGCCTATGCTCCGCAACGGGAGAGGCCACAGCAGTGAGAGGCCCGCGTACCGCAAAAAAAAAAAAAAAAATTATGTTCACAACGAATAATAACAAAGATGGGAAACTATCACCTAAGGCTTGTCATGCAGCTGTTAAAGATGATAAAATATGTTGAGTGATTGAAGAAATGCTTATGATATATTGCCAAATTTAAAAATCTAGCTCCAGAAGACTGTAACCCATTTTTATAAAAAGATATATATGTATGTCATACACACAGAGATAAAGATCTACAAAGAAAGAGAGAAACAGAAATATCCAAAACACTTCTAAAGAAATCACTGCCAAAATGTTAATAGTGGTTACCTCTGGATTAAGTGATTACAGATCACTTTCTTGGTTTTCTTTTTTGTGTGTATCTGAATTTTCTAAATTTGTCTAAAAATAGCATATATTCCTTGTGTGACATTTCTAAGTTATCTTTTAACCGTTCCTCTCCCCCACCCCCACTACCACCACCAATGTCACTGTCCAGAAGTTAATGATAAAAGACTGACTGTTCCCAGGCCCCCAGCCTCGGGCTATGAGGGCCCCCAAGGTCACGAGACACCCCCATGGACCTCTGGTGTCTACATGGAAGAGCCTGGTGTGATTTTCACCAGTGAGTGGACACGGTGGGTGAACAATTAGCCAGCTCTGGGCAGAGAAACTGCCCCCCAGGAGGCTCACACAGGAACCATGGCCTTGGGAACAAACAGGAGCCTCTCAAAGAAATTCCCAGAAGGCGGGTCAATTAGAAAACTTAGCACCTAGGCATCACCACCCCCACCATCATGTAATCTGATAGGCTGGATCTGAGGGTCCATGAAGGGGATAAGCAGATGGGAAGAGACAGGTTGGAGGGCTGAGACATTCCCTCCTCTCCCTCTCCCACTCCCCCCACCTCCCTAACTCGTTATTCCCCCCAACCCGGCTCTCACCACTCTCTCTGGGCTCCTCCCCAATCTGTGCCTCCACCCTAGTCTCCATTGTACAATAGTCTTCTCTCCAAAAAATCCACAGTCTCTCTAGGAATCTTCCAGAGAGATGATATTGTAAAATGTCAGAGCTGAAAATATCATTTTACTCTCTCACTTTCTAGTTGAGGAAACTGGTTCAAGTAGATTAACGAATGTGTCCAAAACCTCCCATCCAATAGGCGTAGAAGCCAAGACAAGAGCTCAGATGTCTTCATTCCGAGGCCAGGGTGATTCTGTCCTCCACCACTTTACTTCCTGCTGTTGGTGGAAAGAAAGCCCAGTGCTGTGCTTAGGAACATGGACTCCAAGGCTGAATCCCTGGGTTCAAATTCCATGTCTGGTACATGCCACCCATGTGGTCTCAGGGCCCTAATTTTCTCATCAGGAAAATGAGGATAACAATAGTGACTACATCAAGGGTTTGTGTAAAGATTAAATGAATTCAAGCATATTTAGAACAGGACCTGGTAAATGTTATGGAAGCCTTTGCTATCTTGATAATTTTGTCAGCCAATTAATTGTGTCTATTGGAAGAAGTCAGAAAAGGGCAGAGAAAAACCAAATGATTCAGCAGAGGAAGCACAGGATCTCCTCAGAAAGCAAGAGTTCAGAACCTCCATCTTCGTGAGGAGCATGTGAGGCCCAGGACATCCACCATTCGTCCCTGAAGTATTCACTGAGCCAGTAGAACAGAGTTCAGAAACAGAGCCTCATACATGTGGTTACCCAGTTTACAATAAACATACATCTGCAATGCATGGAGGAAAGATGATCCAGCTGAATGGAGAAAAAGCAATGGTCGCCCCAACCTCACACCATACATAAAAGTCAATCCCAGATGGGACTACAGGCCTAACTTGTGAAAGTTCAACAATGAAGCTTCTAGAAAATAACAAAAAAGGATATCCTTATAGCCTTAGGATAGACAACATTTTCTTAACAAGATACAAAAAGCAAAACTCATAGAGGAAAAGATTGATAAATTGGACTTCATTAAAATTAAGAATATCTCTACAATTAAAAAATAAAAGTTGAAAAAAATAATGTAGGAATTAATATTCCAAAGGAAATAATTCCTATAATGATTCAGTCTTTTATCATTAGCAGCATCTACTAATATGTAATTAACTTACTCAAAACAAATTTTAAGTTTCTGTTCAACAAAAAAATTTTCTGTTCTGTTCATTTCTGATTCATGAAGAAAGTGAGAAGGTAAGCCTATAAGACTCATATCCAGAATATATAAAGAGAGGGCTTCCCTGGTGGCGCAGTGGTTGGGGGTCCGCCTGCCGATGCAGGGGACACGGGTTCATGCCCCGGTCCGGGAAGATCCCACATGCCGCGGAGCGGCTGGGCCCGTGAGCCATGGCCGCTGGGCCTGCACGTGCGGAGCCTCTGCTCCGCAATGGGAGAGGCCACAGAAGTGAGAGGCCCACGTACTGCAAAAAAAAAGACAGAATATATAAAGAACTCCTAGTGGGACTTCCCTGGTGGTCCAGTGGTTAAGACTCTGGGCTCCCAATGCAGGGGGCCTGGGTTCGATCCCTGGTCAGGGAACTAGATCCCACATGCCGCAACTAAAGATCCCGCATGCTGCAACGAAGATCCCGCACACGACAACGAAGATCGTGCAGCAACTAAGACCCGGCACAGCCAAATAAATAAGTAAATACTTCAGTAAATATATAAATAAATAAGATCTCCTAGCACTCAGTAAGAAAAATGTCAGCAACTGGATGGAAAAAGGCCAAAGGACTTAAATAAGAAAAAGCGCTCAAAATAAATAACCAGCAAGGAAATGCACACTAAAATCACAATTATACACCACTACATACTCACCAGAACAGCTTTTTTAAAAATAATAAGATAATACCAAGTCTTGGCAAGTTTGTGGAGCAACTGCTAGAATCCTCTCTCCTACATTGCTGATGGGAATATTAATTGGTACAAGTACAATGGGGAGAAAGTTGGCAGGACTTTCCAGAGTTGAACATATACAAAACCTTATAACCAAGCAATTCTACTTTTAGTTCTATAGTCAACAAACAGGAGTACATACGTGCTCCAAAATACAAGCCTGCTCACTGCAGCATCATTCCATAGAGCCCCCAACTGGAAACAATCTAAACGTACGTCATCAGTGAGATGAATACATACATTGAGTGGTAGTCATACAACGGAATATAGATAGTAATGCGGATGGACAACATAATGTTGAGCCGTTATCTCAGCATCAAGTTATACACACCATAACTTGAGTGCAGTCACAAACATAAGATTGAAAGAAATGTGTCCATCCTACATGATTCCGTTCAATTGCAGTTCAAAAATGCGCAAAACCAATCCATGAGGTTGGAAGTCAGGATAGCAGTTAGTAGTCAGGGGGTAATTACTAGGAGGCGCCATGAGGGAGGCCTGTGATGGGTGCTGGGAATATTCCACATCTTATTTTGGGTAGTAGTTACACAGGTATGCTCAATTGAAAAAAATCATTTACCTGTACATTTGTGATTTATACACATCTCTCTATGTTATACTTCAAAATTAAAACATTGGCTTAAAATCCTTTACTGAACACCTGTATATGTTACCTGTATGTAGTGTATATAGTGGTACACAAGGTAGAAGTGGCCCTGCTCCCAAGCAATTGTAGCTCAGATGTTTTCAAAATGGCCAGAGCTAGTGTTATAGAAAACTATAATTATAACCCTCACGTCTCAAGGAGGCGCTCTCCTTGTAAGAACATTTTTCACATTCCTTGTCTCCTGTGACCTTAAAAGCTGTATTGTCTTTAAAATACCAGCTTTGATGGAATCCTTAAAGAATGTGACCCTCTCAGAATTTTACAACAAAAAAACAGAGGCTCCAAGAAAAAGGACTTGTCCAAGATCACCCAGAATATGTGTCAACGTCAAGGATCATCTGTGATATGGAAACCTAGCTGCCTGCCTCAAGCAGGGAGAAGACAGAGTGCAGGGCAGAGATGCAGCGCCAGGTCCCAGCTCTGCCTCTTCCTAGTGTGTGATTCATGCAATGAGTGTAACTTCTAGGTTTCCTACCCATGAAATGAGAATAATAATACCTACAAAAACTCAGAGCTGTCACAAGACTCACACTGCTACTTGAGTGTCACTCAGCTATTATTACAGTAAATAAAGGAAACTTTCCATGATTAGAAGATTTATGTAAAGTGAGAGGCATTTTAAAGACTTGCCTTTGAGGAAGAAGAGGATGAAGATTCTTAAGGCTCTGACCACATTGCCCCCAAGTGTCAGCCACAGGGACAGTGGGGACTGGCTCACAGGTCCCTGGGGAGCAGGCCACCCCTGCTTGTTGGATGGGAACGGTCTGCACATCACCCTCATAGGGCAGTTCCCACCCCTGCCCTAGCAGGTGCCAGTGGTCCTCACGTGACCGGGTAACAACCCACCAAACGGAGACTTGGAGCCTTCCGCCAGCTACGTGGAATCTACTCTAAGGTGAGACGTTTTAAAATGTAAAACAGGGCTTCCCTGGTGGCGCAGTGGTTGAGAGTCCACCTGCCGATGCAGGGGACACGGGTTCGTGCCCCGGTCCGAGAAGATCCCACATGCCGCGGAGCGGCTGGGCCCGTGAGCCATGGCCTCTGAGCCTGCGTGTTCGGAGCCTGTGCTCCGCAACGGGAGAGGCCACAGCAGTGAGAGGCCCGCGTACCGCAAAAAAGAAAAAAAAAATGTAAAACAACGTCAGCAGGGCCGTGACCCAGAAGGAGAAGTGTGCCCTGGCGGTAGTTCTCAAGCCTGGCCGCACACCAGACTCACCTGGGCAGATAGAGCAGCAGCTGGGCTCAGGTGGGGTACAGGCATGGGGCCCTTTGAAAGTGGCCCCAGGTGATTTGAATGTGTGCATCAGACCTGAGAACGGCTGACCTTGCCCCACCCCCGTGGTGTCCATTTCCCCAGGGACAGGCCATGCCTGTGAACTTCAGGAAGGCATTGCAGAAGGTGGAATATAGATGGTCTTTTCTTAAGGAGGAGCATCGTTGTTGGGTGAGACTGCCGCTGGGCCCCAGAGCAGCTTCCCACAGGGTCCATTCTCAATGGTAATTAAGATGAAAGGCTGGGACAAGGAGGCAAGGCACAGAGAAAGTGGAGGTGGCGGAGCAGAGGACCCACATGGGTCTACCCACCTTCCACGGTGCCTTTAGGATGGTGAGGCCACTCACTCACGAGAGGGACTGTGACTTACACTGATGCAGCTCACCAGGCGCCAGGCAAGGAACCTCAGGCAAATGAGTCCTCAAGTCCTCCGAGCCTCAGTTTCCTCGTGTATGACTCGGGGAAGAACACCTCCCCCCACACACACACACCCACCCCATCCCCGTGCAGTAGTGCTGATGAAATGGGATGACGTCGGCGAACACAACCACTAGTGGTTCTAGAACCCACTCCTCTTACGTTCAGCAATGTGAGACTCACATACGATGTGCTGATCTCATGACTTCGGAGGCATCCACTACTCTGAGACCTCACACAGGTGGACCTCATACAGCTAGAGGCAGGATTTGAACTCGAGCTTCAAACTTCAGAGCGCAGGCTGTGAGCCTCTGGCTTATACTGTCTCCTTCAAAATGTGGGAGCCGTTATCTCATTATAAATCACGTCTTCATTTTCATCAACTTGAATAATTATTGACCTCTGTGATTTGAGCACAGATTGAGAGCCTGGTGGGAAGACCAGCTCCCTGGACTCCAACAGAGAGATGGATGAGAGCAGGTGGTCTCTCCTCTGTGGGGCGGACACCCAGCCATGAAGCCCTTCGCTCCAGAGAACCCTCTCCCATCCTCTCCCGGACTAACCCCTCCCCCCTCCCTAGCAGGCCTGTCTTCACCCTCCCCCAGTGACAGATTGCCAGTTTCCTGAGATTAAGTCATCCCAGAAATACCCTCAGCCCCAGGTTAGAAATTTGTGTGTCATTTTGGATACAGATGATCATTTCTAACTCCTCCAAAGGCATTAATAAAGTCTCCTAATTATTATACTTTAATCTCTTTTTAAAAATACAACATGCACATGCGTATCTCACACATGGATGGCAGGATACTTAACAACGACTATTGCCAAGATTCCTGTTTCTGCTGTCATCATCTCCCAGCTGAGCTGCTGTGATTTGCTCTTGGCTGGTCCTCCTTCATCTGTCATATCATTTGTCCTCTTCAAAATTTGGCCTCACATTTGTGTTGACCCTTCCCAGGTCTCTAGTTACCACAATAATGGTAATTACAGCACTTCCGCTCACCTGTTTGGGGTTAGAGGCCCCCCCCCCCCGCCCCCAACTGCTGTCCTGTTGTAAAGGACTTCTCATATCAGCCCCTTGGAGATAAGACTGCACCAGCCTACTTCAATATCCCCCATACCCCAATGTCACTCAATTATTGGTCACCCTGTGCAGTGTTTCCATAATCAAGTCTTCAAACCGCTTACCTCCCGACTTCCCCATAGAAACATCAGCCACGCTCGCTCTCCTGTCACCAGAGATATTCTGTGTGTGTTCAAAAGTCCCTTGGCCTGCCTGTTATTTCAGCAATAGTTTAAGCTTGAAAGCAAGATCCACAGCTGAAAACATTGCTCAACAAAGCCATAAATCATATCATCTTACATCATTCCCCCGATCCCACACCTCACACTGCTGGACTCCTCGCAGACTCAGGGATTCTGTCTCTAAGGCATGCTCCAAGGAAAGAACAAGGGACTTTCTGCCTTTTGTTTTGTTTTACCAAAGAGATTTAATGTTTCCCTTTACAGAGTTAGCCCTTCCTTGTGTGTGTTCAGTACTAGCTCCTGCCTGCCTTTATTTCTGGTGACCAAATGTAAACGGCTCGCCAGAAGGTGTTAGCTTGTTAAGAGTGCCCTAACCAATTGCTCAATCTTGGTGGCTTCAAACAACAGAAATTTATTCTCTCACCGTTCTGGAAGCCAGAAGTCCAAAACTGAGGTGTCAGCAGGGTCATGCTCCCTTCAAAGGCGCTAGGGGAGCATCCTTCCTTGCCTGGGAGCTCCTCGTGGCTCCCAGCGTCCTCTGGCTCCAGTCTCTGCCTCTGTCTTCATGGCCTTTCTTCCCTCTGTGTCTGTGTCCTGTCCTCTCCTTGGAAGGACACCAGTGATTGGATTTAGTTAGGGCTCATTCTAAATCCAGGATGATTTCCTCTCAAGATCCTTAATGAATTACACATCTTCAGATTCTATTTCCAAAGGAGGACATATTCTGACATCTGGGTAGAAACAGATTTTTTTTTTCGAGGTAAGGGTGATACTATTAGATCCACTACACAAGAGGTGGAAGGATATGGTGCTCTCCTCCCAAGATTCCAGTCTAAATGCCCTGCTCTCTGCCCACCTGCCCCATCCTCCTCCACAGACAGCTGCATACATTTTCTTTGGTTGGTTGTAACATATTTTTTTAACCGCTGGGAGTATTACGTTTCGATTGGTGTGAAAGGAGCAGTTGCTCATCAGTCTCCCAGTCTGTGAAATGGAACCAGCAATGCCTCTCTGGCAGTTGTCATGAGGTGTGACCAAGCAAACGAAGGCCAGGCACCTGGTGCTGGCCTGCAGGAGGTGTTCAGGCTGTGATAGCTTAGCCCCCAGGCTCAGGTCCCTGGGGCCAGCATGCCTGACGTGAAAACTGGGTGTTGGCCACACTTAACCAGTAAGGTGAGGAAGAAGCTGAAAACAATAGCTGAGTGGCCATCGGGCTCTATTTCACTTCAGCAGCTACTCCGAAACCCACCATGGGTGTTTCTCCAACTCCTCCCAACCTCTTCTGGTCCTGACAGGTGGTCAGAGTATCACATCCATTCTGCAGATGAAAAAACTGAGGCAGGGGGAGTTAGACGTAAGTGGCTTGGCCAACATGTATGTTAAAATCTTGAGGGTCTAGTTTCAAGCCAAGGGCCGTGGTAGGAGGTTTGCAGCTGGATCTGAGGTCTGAGCTGGGGTTCTGGGTTGCCAGGGGTGCTCTGAGAGCAATGAGTTACAGAACCAGCCAGAGGAGTCAGAGGCCAATTCTATTTTTTGTTTGCAAAGACCAAATGTGTTCCTCGGCTTGGGCTGTGTCTGATTAACGTCAAAACGGCAGAGAAATGTGGAAAATGAAGTCAAAACCATTACTTGTTTTTTTGTGAGGATGGAAAAAACCCAAAGATGTGAATATTATTTCTTTTTAAATTTAGTCACATCTATTTATACATATAGACACATGGAATTAAGAGTTGGAGGCTGGTAACCAAGCCTTAAAAATATCACCCCACCCAGAAGAGAAATATGATCTTCGGGGTCCCTGTGTCCAGAAAAACCCTAGACAATCCTCTGGCTCTCAAGAGATGGAAAGTAATTGTTTTGGAGAGTTTTTATTTTAATCATTTTTAAGTCAAGGAGGTTTGTGGTGAAGGAGGAATCCCTTTCTAACCATCTCCACCTCGACCCGTTTCAGCTGCATCCACAGCTTCGTTCTCATGAACAAAATCCCAGGAACTCAGAAAACTGCAACAAGGGGGTGAGGGGTCAGAGTTCAATCTGCCTGAACTTTATTTTCAATCCAGGACTCCGTTACGCCAACCAGCTCTCAAAGAAGCAATCAACTTGCCCCGTTTTGCATTTGTTTTCCTGTCAGTTTTGTAGCTGTTCATTATGTGTGAGGAGAAATGAGGGCTTGTGTATAAACACCACGGTTGAACAAGGAGCATATTTCTTTCCCCATCTCTAAATCTGGACCCTTCCCCTTCTCGCCAGTGCTACAATTTCCTCTGGCACTTGAGACAGACATATGTTATTTTCAGTTCCACAACTTTCTTGTTCGCTGTATCACTGCACACATGGCCCAGGCACTGCAAATATAAATACACTGTGGGCGTCTGCATTTCAACCACTGGACTCTCGCCACTTTTTTTTTTTAATGCAATGTAACTCAAGTGGATTGTCATCACAGCCAGGCGGCGTGACAAAGTCCTCCAACAAAATCAACATTTCCCAAGTCCAGACCGCCATCCCATCCCAAATTCTTACCATTTGCCATCCACCCCTGCAAATCGGCAAATGCTCAAACCGGCTTCAGCAGGCAGAATCCTACAGTGACCCTCCTATTACTCTTACCTGACGATAAAAGAGCCTAATAAATGAATACGCTAATTGGGCTTTGCGAAGATAGACCTTCCCCAACAGTACTTATTGCCACATGATAAAAACCCATGACAAGCTTCAGCTGTGTGGATACTCTAAGAATAAATAAGAGGTTATCTGCAAATTCAAACATGCTGAACAGGTTGGCGCTCTTTCAGGTAGCAGTGGGTTTAGGCCGGATGTCAAGATGTGGGAAAGGGAGGCCTTTTAATACTCACTCCCTTCTGCTGAGGTATGTACCAGGAGCCGGTAGCAGGGCAGCAGCACATGGATATACAGACAGATGTTGGATTTTTCTCCCAGATCCTGGAGAATTTGCAGATGGCCCCCCACACAGGAGACGATGGAAGGTAAAGCTGTTGAAAATAAAAGCAGCAACTTCCATTTAATATGTGCTTGCTCCAAGCCATACACCTTATCTCATTTCAGTTTCACAAATAATTATCCCCACTTAACAGACAGAGAAACTGAGGCTAATGAAAACTGAGACCAATGAAAACTTTTGCTAAGATATTACCCCTGTGAGTCCAGGACTGTGCACCCTCTGCTGACTCCTTAAAAAGTATTTGGATTTATCAGGGGCATGCATTCCATATTAGTTGTTTTATCTAATCTCAGAAAACTCTGTAAGGTAGATATTATCAGCATTTTACGGATGGGAGGTTAAAGCCCCGAGAAGTTAAGTAACTTGCCCAGGGCCACTTGGACGATAAGTGAGCAGAGATCTGAACGAATGTGGTCCAACTCCAAAGCCCGTGACCTAGAACATGGACCAGGTAGGAAATATCTTAGGCTTTCAGTTCATGCAGTCACTGTCACAATGACTCAGTTCTGACCTGCTAGCTTGAACACAGCTATAGACAATATGTGAATGAATGGGTACAGCTTTGTTCCCATCAAACTTGATCTACAAAAACAGCTGGATGGATTTGGCCAAAGGGTTGTAGTTTGCTGATCCCTACTCTAAAACATTATAGCCGGCATATTACATCCATGGTCAAGGCCAGGAAACGCTGAGCACAGGGCTAGAGGCACAGAAACCGAGGCATGGTCTTTGTTTTCCCTGACCTCGTCTTCTGTTACTCTTCCCCTGACTCTCCCTGCTCCAGCCGCATAGCCTCCTTGCTACTCTTCAAACATACCTGCATCCTACTGCCTCAGGGCCTTTGTGCTTGCTCTTCACCCTGCCCGGAGCAGCTGTCCTTTCAGATCTCTTCATGGCTTACTGCCTCACCTCCTTCCTTTTTTTGCTCCACTCTCAACTTACAGTAAGGCCTTCTCTGACTACCCTATCAAAACTTGCAGCACATACCCAGGCTAGTATTTCTTCTCTCCCTCCTCTGCTTTCTTTCTCTCCATAGCACTTATCACCATCAGATAACGCTATCCTTTTACTACTACATTTCGTTCATTGTCTGTCTTTCCCCCCACCACTAGAATGGACACTCCGGGAGGGTAGCCATTCTTGTTTTGTCTGTTTGGTCACTGCAATCCCTTCCCAGGTTCTAGAACAGTACCTGGCACAGTGAGTGCCCAATGAATATTTGCTGGATGACTTAATAAATTTTGGACTGATGGGAAGTCATCTTTAGAGCAAGCAGAACTTGGACCCGGCAAAGCTGCCCTGGAGGGCAGGCACTTGTGATGATTTCTGGGCCCACTGGGGCACTGCCCAGGGTGGAGTCGGGGCCCCAGCACTTCTCAGCAGCTTGGCAATGTCTCCGTTGACCATACAAAGTATAGCACCCATGGGGGTGGGAGGACAATTGCTGAGGAACAGGGGAGCTGAACAACCACCATGAAATTTCCTGGGCCTCATCTTCCCCCATGCTGACCTCTGCCCATCTGAGTGATTGTTCGATGCTTCTGAAGCCCTTTGAACTCACCGTTCCTCTGGGCACGATTGCTATCTTTCTGGAAGGGAATCATTCATTTGACACCCTGTTAGAGGTAACGGATGAGTCAGGAGGCAAGCTTGGGGATGTTTCTCAGCAGCCTCCACCAACCCCATCTCCACCAGAGGCTGGGGGAAGCCATTTGGGTCTGTAACCTGACACTGTGTTTTATGAATGAACTAATTTTCCATAGGCACCTTCAAGCTGGGAAACATCCCAGAGGTGGACTGACCTTTAACATTAGGTATAATTAAGGATTAGCCATGTCACATGACCCGTGAAGCACCGGACACCAGAGATAATAAATCCCCCCACCGTGGGCCGTTCCCCACAGGCAGCGCCAGCCTCGGGACCTGGGAGACCCGGCAATGAATGTGGAACACCCGGGGCTCAAGCACCCTCCACCTCCAGAGCAGGCAAGTGAGACAGAACCGAGCGGCCAGTCGCGGACATCGTCTAACCCCTCCAGTCATGGCGTGGTCAGCAGCCTCTGAGAACAAAATCCCAGTCCTTGGACAGAGCTACCTCTGGCCCAAGACTGTGCACAGCTTCTCACATCCAATGTCCCTCTAAGGCCACAACAACCTGTGACCCCAGTTTTATATGTGAACCCTGACGCTCTCAGGTTCAATGATTTGTCCAAGATCCCTAACTAGCAAGTGATTAAACCAGAATTTGGGGTTTTGTTCTTTTTTTTAATTGAAGTATAGTTGATTTACAATGTTGTGTTTGTTTCAGGTATAGAGCAAAGAGGTTCAGTTATATATATATAATATATATATAATGATATACATATTTTCTTTTTCAGATTCTTTTCCATCATAGGTTATTAGAAGATATTGACTATAGTTCCCTCTGCTGTATAGTAGGTCCTTGTTGTAAACCAGAATTTGAACTGGCACCAAAGCCCATGTATTTCATCACAACGTCTTAAAACTTCTTAAGTCACCTTTCTGAACCAAATCTGGAGTTGGTGTGTGCATACATGGGGTGGGGGATTTAGCTGGTGTTTAATCATAAGAAGCAAAACAATCTCTGTCCATCCATGGTGAACAGAGCTAGTGCTTCCTTTCTCCCAGGGCTTAGTGTAAAACTGGTCCCAGCTGGTGAAGGGCAGTGCTGAATTGCCAAGGGGTGCCCTGTGCCAGCTCCAGGGTCCTCCCTGTCCCAGGACCGCCAGCCGCCAGCCCTAACTTCGGAAAGGCCCAGAGCGTCTATTCTCATCAGACACCACCCCTGCAGCACTGCCCTTCCACTGGGAAAGTTTTAAAAAGGGTTAGTATGGTGGCCCCTCAAAAAAGGAAATGTAGAATTACCATAAATCCAGTAATTCCACTTCTAGGTGTGTATGCAAAAAACCGAAAGCAGGAACTCAAACAGATACGGCATACCCATGTTCATGGTGGTATTATTCACAACAGCCAAAATGTGGAAACAACGCAAATGATCATTGATGGACAAATGGATAAGCAGAATGTGGTACATACAAACAATGGAATATTATTCAGCCTTAAAAACAAATGAGGGCTTCCCTGGTGGCGCAGTGGTTGAGAGTATGCCTGCCGATGCAGGGGACACGGGTTCGTGCCCCGGTCTGGGAGGATCCCACGTGCCGCGGAGCGGCTGGGCCCGTGAGCCATGGCCGCTGAGCCTGCGCGTCCGGAGCCTGTGCTCCACAACAGGAGAGGCCACAACAGTGAGGCCCGCATACCGCAAAAAAAAAAAAAAAAAAATGAAATTCTGACACATGCCACAGCACGGACGAACCCTGAAGACATTATCCTAAGTGAAATAAGCCAAACACAAAAGGACAAGTATTCTATGATTCCACATACATGAGTTTACCTAGAACAGTCAAATTCATAGAAACAGGAAATATTAGAGGTTACCAAGGCTGGGTGAAAGGAGAGGGGGAGTTATTATTTCACGAGGATAGGATTGATGCAAAAGATGTGGAGACGAACGGTGGTGGTGATTGTACAACAATGTGAAGGTACTTAATCTCACTGAACTGCCCACCTAAAAATGGAGAAAATGGTAAATTTTATATTATGTATATTTTACCATAACAGAAATGAACAAACAAGGGGCAATGCTCTCTGTCAATCAGCCTGGTGGAGTTGCTATGAGCTGGAGGCGAGGTTCCGGGCCGGGAGTCATACCGCCTGCTGGGCGCTCGGCTGTGCGCCCCGAACAGCATGGCAGCTTCTCTGAGCCAAGCTTTGCCCGAGTACCAGGAAGCCTTTGGTTTCTTGCATCTGAGTAAATTGCAAGGGGGAGAATTAAACTGACCCAGAAGGGTAGGATACCCCGCTCTTGTTCTACACCAGTAGATACCTTTTCTTTTCCATTCACTCAGAAGTACTTTGTGAACACCTACCCCATGCTAGCTGCTAAGCCTGGCACACACACTGCGCACACAGCTGGGCACCCACCCTCACAGCACCGTCTCATGGAGGAACTACGGTGCCTGTTGCAGACAAGGAGGGAAGAGGTTCTGAGACTTTCTTTCACGAGGCCTCACAGCTTGTTCATCAGCTAAGGCTGCAGTTAGGATTCTTACACAGGCCCCGTCGAATCCAAATCCCATATGGATTCTTTCTACAAACGAATATCCCAGAAAAAGAGATGTCAGAATCCCACCGGAAAAGAAAAATAACACAAAACTAGGGTGGGGATCAGCAAGTAGCAGAGAGAACTCTCTGTTCTCTTTGCCCGCGTTCACACCCATCCCCAGGTACAAAGGGTTGCCCGGAGGGGGATCGGCCCATCCCTCCAGCCCAGCGAGGCGTCTTCATCTACCGTTTCCAGGGGCCACATGTGTGGCCTCAGCGTTGTCACCCTGCTTCCATCTACAGAACAGAAGAAATTATTTCCTGGGTACAAATCCAGTTTATGTTCCAACCAAAGAGAGACAGAAAGGGTCCACGGTCAACACTGGGCAGGTGTCTACATTTTTCTTCACGGTCATGGCTGAGTTAGACACTGACTCGCCAGGTGACCCTGGGCAAGCCAAGGGGCCCCGTTGTGCCCAGGTCGTTACTGAAGGCAAGATGCCCTCCAGCCCTGGCGTTCCCAAAAGAAGAAAGTCACCTGTAGTCATAGAGATGCGAGCCTTCCTTCCCCCTGTCCTCCAACCCGCACGCCTCCCTCCCTCCCTCGGCCGCCTGTCCTGCCTCCTCAGTCCTTTCCTCTTCAAGACCCAGTGTTTCTGATCCCCTGCCTGGGAGGCCTTGCACAGATGTGGCGCTTCTGCTCGACCTGCACCTCATGTCAGCAGCCCCCCCCCCCGCCCTGTCTGGGGGACCCTGTGTGTGTGCACTTTCTCTCACGTCCCCTGGGCTGGCCCTGGGGAGAGGAATGCGGCCTCCCTCTGTGCCCAGGGTGCTTGACTGTTAGTGATCCCCAGGCACGCTTCCCCCACCCTGTTCCTGGAGACATTTCCAGAGTTGTTTTATGATGGAGGCTGGGGAAAATCTATTAATGAGAGCAGTAATTGCTACCTTTGGGCACCAAATGCTGATTTACAACAGTTAATGCCTCAGATTCCAAAGGCATAAATTTCAGCTTTTCCACCATTTTGTCTGGAGCAAAACAAAACAGAGGGAGATCACATATCCTGGGCTACAGATGTTTGGCTACACAGAGCATTTTTCTAAGATGTGGGCTGGGGTGGGGGGGGGCTGAGTGTTTAATTTAATTGACAGTAGAGCATCGCCAGTGCTTGTTAAGCCGTGTGCACCTACATCGGTGTAAAAGCATTCTCTGGATGTCAATGCCCATTTCTTAGGAGAGAGGCACAGAGGACAGGGCAAGGAGCCTGGGCGGGAAGGCGGCTTCTCCCGCGCCCCGCCCCACCCCCCAGCTCTGTCCTGATTGGCTTGATCGCTTGACCAAGGAGGTGGCAAGGCTTCCAAAGCTGCCTCTTTACCCTCGGGGAGTGGCTGTGTGTCTGAGTGGCTCAGCCATGTTCTTGGAGTCCTTTGGGAAAAAAGAGACTTCCAAGATCAAGGAGAGGTGACGCCATTAGGAGGGTGATTGGGTGTCTGTCAAAGGCAAAGAGGCTGACCCCATTTTCCTTCCAAATGAGGATCTGAGGGAGTTGGAAACTCGAAAAAGAATTCAGTTTTTGGGACTCATCCAATTAGATTTTCCAGAAACTCCTGTAAGGGCTATAAAGCCACAGTAATTTATTCCCAAAACAGCTACAACACGATCAGAAAAACACAAGCCCCCTCCCACCCCCACCCTCCACCAGCTGTTAGAAATCTATCTTCCTACCTTGGCTGACAGATGCCCCATCTCAGGCGAGTAAGTGGACTTGGCACGAAGCAGGTACCAGACAGCCCTGCTCCAGGCCCACAACCCACCCTCCCAGCTGTCCTATCAGAGATCCGCAGTGGGGACGTGAAGTAGCACAGCCCGAGTGCTATGTGGGGATCCACCGCAGCTCAAACAGCCCCTGGGATTCCAATCATTCAACAGATATTTGCCACGTGTCTGCTACGTGCAAGGCACAGTACAAACAGGCCTGAAGGAATTTCTGGCCCATTCTTAGGCCAGTTTTGAGTGAGAGTTTAATAACAGCTCATCCCTGTCTCCTGTACGATTCTTTATCATGTTCAAAACCCTTATTAAATATTTGAATATCTCACCAGCCCAAAAAGTGGACATCCCCACTTTACGGAGGAAGGATATCATGTTCAGAGAAGCAAAGTGATTTGCCCAAGGTCACCAGCAAAAGAGAAAAAAAGTAATACAGTAAGGCACAGTTGGCATTTGGACTCATGTTTCATGGTCACTGAAAATGGACTGGGGGTCAGTTAAACCATCGCCCTATGAGAGTGAAGCAAATGGAGGTCAAATATAGCAGGACCACGTGGGTCCAAGTTCTCTTTGTTATTGAAAAAAAAAATTGGGGGCGTTGCCTGGTGGTCTAGTGGTTAGGATTCGGCACTATCACTGCTATGGTCAGGGTCCAATTCTGGTCAGGGAACTGAGATCCTGCAAGCCGAGTAGTGCAGACAAAATATTAAAAAAAAGGTTTTTTGAATAATAATAAACAAACTTTAAAAAATCTGTATGGGATTGCATCTGTGTCTGTGACTAGAAGGAACCACTTCCCCGGCCCTGTGTGAGAAACCATTATGAGAAGGAAAAAAGAGCTACTGCTGTCATCAAACTCCAGAAAGTCTGGGCTGGAGAAGGCTGTAAAGTACTGACCCCTTGTTTCAGGAATGGGGTCACTGGGCCCAGAGAAGGTGCCGAGGGCCTCCACTCATTGAGTCAGGGATGGCTTTCAACCCCAGGTGTCCTGGTCACTGCCCTTTTCCCTTCACCAGCCAGGATGCTGTTGACTAGGAGAGAAGAATCAGCTCAGAGTAAAGCGTCCAGTTTGCTACAGAACTCTATTCTCTTCTCTTTCATCTCTTCTCTTTCATCTCTTCTCTTCTCCTGTCTTTTTCCTCTCCATCCAGGATGGAAAAGCCTGGCCCCAGGACAGCCCCTCCTCCCAAGAATGAGAATATTTGAGGACCTCTGTTTGGCACTAGGGGAAGAGGAGGGTCCTCAGCTAGGGTATCCGGCTTCCTCCCCCAGCCCAAGCAGAGGCCCTTAACAGGGAGGAAACGCTCCTGTGAAGCAGGGAAATGGGATAGGGGAGAGAGGCTGGGAGCAAGTTAATGATGTGCCTTGGGATTTCTGCATCAGCAACTCTGATGTGGGATTAGGAACTTCCCTCCAAAGTAAATCAATGTGAACTTCCCAGCCTCTCATGCCCTAGAAGTTCAGAGGCAGCAAAAAACAGAGCATGTGTCCACAGCATCCACGTCCTACGCCCATGGCAGACCCTGCTGATCAACGGTAGCCTTCTACTCCACTAACTATGGGCCCATGGCAGACCCTGCCTTCTACTCCACTAACTGTGGGCGGCTAACATCAATCTGATGGAGCTGGCCTGTGAAAAGAAATTTATACCACGAATACGGAAGATCTCAATTACTTTGGGGTATGCCTTGCTTCCCTTCCTTTTGTAAATTAACAGCACTGACCCCACCTGATTTTGATAGGACTGTCACTCAGGGGGCCACACCTACTTCCTCCAGGGTGTCTGGACAGTCAGAATACTCCATGCTCAATCCCTAGGGCCAGATTGGGGAGGGCCTGTGACCCAAGTTGGCAATCAGAATTTGTTTCAGAGATTAAGCCAGATGAGGGTGAAAGAGGGCCATAACTCGGCCTGGGACTGCTATGGCCACGAGAAAGATGTGAATGTGGGGCTTACGCTGAGGACGAAGACAACACTGGGAAAAGCAGAGCAGAGACAAGGGAGAGAAAGACAGACGTTTAAGTCACGGAGGAGGCCAGGTCTACCCCACAAACTTTGCAGTTCTGTTATGCGATGGAAGTCAATGAACGCCATGGTTTTCGTTGCGGAATCACGTAACTGGCTTTCCCTTAGCATGCCTGCGTGGAAGCCAGTAGGGACTGGAACTGACGGGGCTGCTCTATTCATCATGCCCTGCTCTGTGGAGGCATCTGCATCCTTGCGTCTTTAAGCTCTTTTCACAAATTGGTCCTTTGTAGGGAAGAGCTCAGATAGCTCCCTGCAGACCCTCTGCAAGGACTCCACCAACTGCAGTAACAGCACCTCTCAGGCACTCCCAGAGCCTGGGTCTTCACATGCAAAATATCAATGAGTAGGCAAGAAAAAGGTAGGCAGGATGTCACCACATCTTAGAGAAAATCAATTTTTTTCTATCTTTTTTTTCTATCTTAGAGAAAATCAATTCATTGTTGGACAAGAAAAAAAGATGCCAAAACTAATAGGCAGGTAACGTGATGGTGCCAGAGAGCTTTGTGCACCTGACTTAGTTGGTCGTGAGCTCACAGCTCCGGTTTGGGGATTGGATGATGTTGAGTCCCCTACAGCTGCCTGCCTCTCCAAGATGGCCTGCTTACCAATTTCACACATCCAGCATCCCCGGGTACTGGTCAGAGCATTTTGAACAGCAATCAATTTGAGTGTGGCAGAAACAATTAACAAAAAGGGACAGTCACGAGCTGGCAGGACTTACAAATTTCTTCCAGAAGAATTGTACAGGAACTCGTGCTTCTGAAAGAGAGCTGATTGCTAATAATTCCAGACTTAAGTGTTAGTAGGAAAAAAAGTTCCTCATTCACAATAGTATCAAGAAAAATCTCTGAATTCAGCATCAGTAGATGGGCTTGGGTCATCTGTCCCATCCCTGGACCATTCACCATGGCCGAGGGGGAGTGGAGCGCTCTGATTGGCCAGGTCTGACTCACGTGCTTACCCTGGATCAGGGAGTAATATGAACTGACTCAAACCTAATGGTTTAAGAATAGAAAGGGACAATTTTCTCCCAGGGTGAAAAAAAATGAGTTGTGTTTCCCAGTGAAGGTTGAAATGAATGCTGAGCTGATAAAAACAGAATGAAGCATCCTCGACAGTCGCCTCCCTCCGTAAATTCTGTGACTTCCCTGGCGAGGCTTCTTGCCTCCCCCATGTGTCACCATGCTCCCTAACCCTTTCTGCATTCCTAAGACAGAGTCCTCCAGCCATTGACGCACAGGCAAACAACGAGGCCGCAAATGGTGCACCTGTCTTCATCCACATTCCGTAACTCCAGGAACACATGCAAATCCTAATGCATAGGCTGAGGTGGCAGACTCCTCCCCCACAGCAAAGTCCCCTGGACTTCTGAAGTCATGGGGATGGATCAGTTCTCTGCCAGGAATTTGCCACCAGGCTTTGAGTGGACTTTGATGCTCTGTTCCATTTCCATTCTTGGCAAAAAGAAGAAACCCTAATACCGACCCATCCTCACTTTCTCCATCAGGCACATTCCAAGAACTTGTAGGTCTCAGCCCTGGGCCGTGGTCCACTTCCATGGAGGCACTCTTCTTCAGTGTATTCCCTTGGCCTCCTTGGACCCCAGATGCCCCCAAACCTCTCCTCATTTGGGGCTCCCTCCATCCCAGAGGCACCCAAGGTTAGACCCCTCCATTCTCAGCTAAACATTGGCATCACCTCGTTAATGCCGGGAAGAATCAGACAACGTGATAAGAAGAGCACGTAGGACACTTTAGGGCGCTGCATTCAGAGCTGTCTGCTAACTGGAGGGAGTGTTAATAAGTCCCTTTTATATCATGGCTTTTGGCAAAGCCATCGTCTTAAAAACTTGGCTGTGTTGGACCAACAAAATGGCTGGGTTTTATTACAGACAAAAGTACACAACTCCCTCAATCCAGTTTCAGGAGAAATACCCACCTTCACTATCACCGGCCAGGAGAAAGGGAGAGAAATTCACAGGCAGGCAAAGCTGTGAATCCAAAGGCCCTTGTGGGAACGGTGACCTCAGAAAGGGCACCGGGGAGAGTCCCGTGGAACCGTGAGTGCCTGCAGTTCAAATGGCCCTTGTGGGATCCTCACGGGAATTCAGGACTGGCTGACGGGACAGGACAAAGTGACACGTGGGGTATCCTGAGAGCAGAGACTCATCTGAAATCAGACGGGACTCATGAGAAGCACTGAGAGAAGGAAGAAGCTTTGAGAAAAGCCTCAGCCGGGCTGTTATGAATGAAAACTACCATTTACGAAGTGGTCCTTCTGTGCCAGGCTCTGTGGTCAACACCCACCGCGCTCATCAGCCCAGTTAATGGCTCCACAACATGAAGACTGGGGATAGCACTGTGCCCATCCTCCGGATAAGAAAACAAAAGTCCGACAGGTTTCGTCCTCGCTAGCTGGGGGCAGAGGTGGGTGTAGCTACTGGAGGCTGTGGCCACGCATTCTTCCAGTGAAGCAGGCCTCTTTCTCTGTTACCTTGGCATTCGTTGTCTCCAAGGACCCGACCATTATTTTTGACCCAGGACTGCTAAGGGCCTCAAAGTTTAGAAGTTCTGCTCTTTTAATTACTCATCCACCTGACAAAAGTCACCTTAATTAGGAAGGCTTTCCCAAAGAAAATGCAGCCAGCCACTAGGGGCTGGGCTGTGTGTGTACCGCCTCTCTGCTTTCCAGTGCAGGTACTGAGTTTTCCAGATTTTCTTCTGTAGCTTTTCCTTCTCTGCCTCCTGCTCTGCTATCCCATAGACCAGCTCTTTTTCCTTTGGTCTCTCCCAGCTGGACTCCCCGTGCCCCCGCCAATCCATCTTGCGTTTCCTTAGCAGATCACTTTGCTGCTTTTACTCAGAAACCTTCAGTGGCTCCCTATTGCCCACAGGAGATGGTTTCAACCCCTTAGCCTGGCATTCGGGACCTGCACGAGGCAGCCCCAGCTTCCTTGGTGACCCCGCTGCCCTCCACCCTCCAACCTTAGTTCCGCTGCTCAGACCTCTCCCTCTCCTGGAAGCCCGCGGGGTGTCAGACTTCTTGCCTGGAACATGTGCTGATCTCAGAGGGGGCTGGAGAGAGAGGCCCTGGGCAGGAACAGTGACAGAGGCTGGAAGGACAGTTGAGGCCTCCTGCAAGCTGTCACCCCTTGTCTCTGCTCCCCAGTGGTCTTCAGAACCTCCTACCCCAGAGGCAAGACAAAAAACTCGTAAGCCCACTGTGGGACATGTCAAGAGGTTGGGGAGCCAGTCCTAAGGCACATGGGGAAACAGGCACAGTCAGAGGATTTCTCCTGATATGACTGTACTCGAGCAAAAGTGAGCTTTAGGAGTGACGTCCCCACCCAGGACAAGGGATGTTCACTGCAGCCCCCTCCTCAGGCTTCCATGTCCCTCCCGGAGTCCTGCTTCTGTGACTACTCCCAGGACCAATCTGGAAGGGCATCCCTCCACTTTCCCACAGTAGTTTTAGGGACCGTGGCTCCCTGCCAGGCGCACAGCAAACGTGTGAGCAGACAACGGCCATGATTTCCATCATTGTGAAACAATGAGGCTCCACCCAGGGCCCAAGAGATGGACCCTCCCTGGATCACGCAGAGGGGGCTCGCCTGCACCGTCCTCCTGCAAGCCTCCCAAGGGTTCTGCGAGCACCCGGATGGGCCTTGCCCACTGACCCTCAACCCCTGGGGAGGCCGGTGACCCTGGCTGCCGGCTCTTCCCTTCTGCTGTGCAGGGGTGAGAGCTGAGTGGCTGCATGATGGCAAGAGAAAGGAGAGGCCTGGGTTACTGGGCCAGAGGGAAGACGACAAGTGCTGGCAAAAGGTCACAGCCTCCCCGAGGATTTGAAGGCAGAGGTAAACCTTGGTGCCTAATAAAGAGCCAGCCTTGGGTCCAACATCACCTACAAACACCTTTGTGAGCTCTTCTTGTCCCACGCCAAACCCCCAGAGAGCATGCCCTTCCGTGCCAACCTAACCCCCCTCCCCCGGCACCAGTCACCAGCCTCCTGTTTCCTCTGGGTCGGCACCTTGACCACATCACCTGCCTCTCCCAGCTCCAGACCCCCTTTTCCTTTTCTCCATCTATGTGAAGCCCAGGTTCCCCTTTCATAGCCTGGTGCAAGCCCAGCTCCTCCGTGAAGCCTTCACATCCATCCTCCCCTCTGCCGCTCCCACCACGCCCGCACCCAAGTCCCCAGCATAGTGATTTCCAAGCTCTCAGGAAAATTCTCCTCAGTAGAGAAACTCTCTTACCTATGCCTAAAAATACATGCACAAGCTTTGTGTGTGACCAGGAAAAATAGAATAAGCTAAATGCTCATCAATAGGGGCTGCTGTATAAACTGGGGAGTACGCACACAGTGGACGCTGTATAAACTGGGGAGTACGCACACAGCGGACGCTGTATAACATGGGGAGTATGCACACAGCGGACGCTGTGTAAAATGGGGAGTATGCGTACAGCGGATGCTGTATAAAATGGGGAGCATACACACAGCGGAACACTATAGAGCAGTCAAAAGGAACGAACCACGTGTGTGTGTACAGGTCAACAGTAGGAGAACAATGATATAAAACACACTCAAGACAATGCTGTGGAGACAGAGACGTGTGTACGAGCGTGGATTACGGGTCGAAAAGAATACCCACCAACTTGTAACGTGCTTTCCTCTGGGGAGGGAAGTGGGCCTGGTCATGGGGCCTCAGTAGATTTTAGTGTAATCGTTTCATGTTCTATTTTTTTTTTAAAGGAGCATGAATTCACTGAGTGACTATAACTTTTGTGTGTGTGTGTGGTACGTGGGCCTCTCACTGTTGTGGCCTCTCCCGTTGCGGAGCACAGGCTCCGGACGCGCAGGCTCAGCGGCCATGGCTCACGGGCCCAGCTGCTCCGCGGCACGTGGGATCTTCCTGGACCGGGGCAGGAACCCGTGTCCCCTGCATCAGCAGGCGGACTCTCAACCACTGCGCCACCAGGGAAGCCCCGACTATAACTTTTTAAGTGTGTTCTGGAGACTCGCATTCCTCACTTCAATGAGGGAAGCTCTGCCTTTATCAGTTTTACTTGATTATATAGTTTCCTTTGGTAGCAGGGGAGGTAAAGGTTACACTGACTTTTACAAAAGACTTCCTTCTGGCTTTTCTCCACATGGCTCCTCCCAGGGAGGAGGAACCATGCCACACTGGGTCCTGGATGTCATGAGCCCTCCCCCACCGGCCTGAAGCCTCTGACATCAGGCACCTCGCCCCACAACCCACTCTGATGCTTCATGGTGTCCCACCTCACCCCTCACTGAGAAGGGAGAGGGACCGCCTCAGGGAAACGCCATAGTGGTAGAGGTGGGTGCCTCTCACCCACAGCCATAGTACTTGCCCTGGCCAGGAGGAGGTCCAGAAAAACAGCCCAGTCAGAGCATAATGAGCCCAAGGGTCATGGAGTCCACGCCATTGACAAGGAGGGCGATTCAGGGAATAGCCAAGCCCAAA
This sequence comes from Aethalodelphis obliquidens, assembly GCF_003676395.1. Taxonomy (NCBI): domain Eukaryota; kingdom Metazoa; phylum Chordata; class Mammalia; order Artiodactyla; family Delphinidae; genus Aethalodelphis; species Aethalodelphis obliquidens. The sequence goes on along the minus strand of NW_020837955.1, from coordinate 32,588,135 downwards.
CAATAGAGGTTTATGAGCCTAGAGACCCGGTGAGATCAGGCCAGCAAAACTCCAGAGCTGATCAGTGAGCGGCTATGGTCTGTTTATATCGAGCCGGTTGGCTGGGAGAGAAGGGTGGAAGGCGGAGGAGAGGAAATGGATGGACGCTCCATTGCCTCCCAGCTTGGAGCCTTGTACCCAAGTGACCTCGAATAACTGATGGGTGAAGTTCAGTTGACCTACGGTGGGGCCAAACTAGAGCTAAGCTGAGCCTCACCCAGAGAACCTGGCCTTCTTTGCTCCTGGTCTCCAGTCACAATGACAAAAGAGTACCCAACTTCCCTTTGATTGATATTTCTGACATTTCAGCCCCACTCCAGTCCATACTCGCCCTCTTCCCAACACCCCTCCTTTCATTGTGGGTCAGGCCAGAGGCTGCCATGTTGCTGAAGTGACAGCAACACTCTGTACGGACATGGTCATCGTGTCAGCCTCCTCCCTTCCCCCACCTGCTCCATGTTCAACCCCACTGAGGTTTCCAGGCCTGCCACCAGCTGTGTTTTTTGAACAGACACCTTGGAGACTTCCAAGTCTCTTGGGGGAGACCACTGTTCAACCACCTTAGGATGGAGATCATTAAAATTGTGTACTTGATGAAGGGTCACCAGGGAGCCGAAAGATGCTACTATAATTTGTATTTGACACTGAAATGGAGCGTGCAGGATACAGAAGGTGTAAAGAAGATTAGTGCAACTCCAAAATTTCTTGTTTTTTTTTTTCCAACTTAGGAAAAGTATTTTCTCTGCAATCTGGGGCTTGTTGGTTAGGATGAAAGTTTCCTCCCCACCTACTGGGACCACCAAGGAAGGAGAAAGGCAGTTAGATATCTGTGTCAGTGAGTGTTCTGAGGTCAGAAGCCAGAAAGAAAACTGAATTGAGCCCCACTTTTTGTTGTTTCCATTTTTTAAGTTTCCACGGCACATTTTAGAGTCTATAGCACATTTGCTCATTGACCCATTGAGTGAGAAGCTTATCCGTTGTGTCTTGACTTTTGTTTGAGCCAATGGATACATTACAATACTTATTTTCATCTCTCTCCTGCGTGCACCAGACCAATCCAGTCTCCACATTATACTGATCAGGACCCTGAGTCCCAAAGCAGAGAAGTGATGTATCCAAGGTCACACAGCCATGCAGGAGCAAGGTCTCTCCTCTCTTTTGGTCCAGCACTTTCCACCATACGACTTTGAAACATTTGAAGCTTATCTGAAAACTGCCTGTGTCTTATCTCCATATTCCCCATACGCAGAATTCTTATTACAAGCCGACAGCAACCCTCCTGAAACTACTGTCTTTGCCACCATTTTCTCAAGCATACCCAAGCTGCTCATTTTAAGCCAGGGGCTAAAGATAATCCCAAATAATTTTTAATTAAAGATCATCACTTAAAATGTATAATTTTGTAAGTCTACCAGTGATTAACTACACTAGGGATTTTGGTGACACACGTCACAATTAAGTGTTTTCAGTGTTGAGCCAATTAAGGGTTAATAGGCTGCAAATACCTACTTTGCACATTTTTGCTTAATGAATTCATAGTGGGAAACTATTCTCGTTAGGCTAATTTGTCAACACAATCAAGTTACATCACCAGGATTTTTCTTGGAGCTCACAAATGTAAGTGCCTTTGTATCCTGGTGCACGTTTTCGCATTTGATTCCAGGCTGTTGGAAGAAAACCCTTTTTCATGAAAAGGGAGGAAGTTGATAGAAGATTTCGGGGCTTGATCTTAATTCTCACCTTCTAGACATAGGCATGTTTATGTCATCTTATTGAGCTCTCTGGGGCTTTCTGTCTGTATCTCCCTAGTAGGTTGTCATGCCAGAGAGTAAAACACGCGTCTGTGTACTGGTAGAGGGAAGGTTTCAGCCCCTAAGACGGGCGCGATGGCCGCAGGGAAAACTGTTCTCCCTGAACTCGCTGGGCTAGAGAGGGATGCGGGCATTTCCCTCACCAACTTAAGAAAACACCCAGGCTCCCTGCAAAAGGCTTCGTCTTCCTTCTGATGATATTGGCTATTTATCTGGGCAGAAGAGAAAACGCTTCTTCTCACTCTAAGGCTGTCACCACACTGATTAGTCGATTTAGTGGGGGAATAAACAGCTGTATTGTCAAGCCTTTCATAGGACACAAAATAGCATTCTCCACCCAGATTTTTGGGTACAAGCTTGTGTCCAAAGCAGGTGTTGTTTCCAGCAGCAAAGGGATTGGAAACAACCTACACGTCCCGTCGTGAGAGACTGTATGGTAAAGCCATGTAATGAATAAAACTTAAAGGAGCTCTAAAAACAATGACGTGACTCAGAACTGTATTTATTGATGTGGAAACCTGTCACGGTGTGATGTTAATTGACAAAAGCGTGTTACAAAGTGCTGTGGAGATGATGATGACATCTATTTTTAAATGTGTATGTGTGTTTACATACACTCAGGAAAGTCGGGAAGAACATACTCAAATCTGATAGTAGGGCTTATCTCTCGGGAGTGGCTTGTAGGTAATTTTTACTTTCTTCCTTGGTTTTTTTTTTCTATGTATTGTCTGATTCTTTATGATAAGTTTATATTACACTGGTGATCAGAACAGAGATCTTTTTTATTTGGTGTGTGGGGGGATGGTGAGTGAGTGAGTGAATCCCAGGCCTGGGGGTCAGGGTGAGAGGAAGAAGCCACAGACCCTAAGTTAAGTTCCTAAGAATGAAAAGAAGAAACGTGGAGCGCCCTGATTCTTTTTCATCCCCCGAGTTATTTTGACTGACGCTCCGCTTACACAAACGACAAGTTTAGGTGGGAGGGATTTGATCTGGGTTTGCATTTGGTTTTCATTTAACTAAGTAGCCTCCTCCAGGTGTAGTCAGCACACAGCACACGGGGAAAATGACATGAAATTCAAAAATTATCCGTCTGAGTGTTTTGCACACCATTCATTCCACAAGCCTGGAATCAGTGCTTGCCATATGCAAAGCTTCCTGCTCAGGACGGGGGTCACAGAGATGAATCAAGACGGGCCTGCCCTCAAGGAGCCCACAGTCCATCCCGGAGTCCCATGAGCAAAAGGAGAGTTCCCATCAAGTGTGGGAGGGGCTATCTCTGAGGGAGATCAGCGTGGGGTTACAGAGGGAGCACAGAGGCTGGGCGGGCCTGGCTAGACTAGGATGGTCACGAAAGGCTTTCTGGCAAAGGAGTTCCAAGGTGAGACTTGAGAAACCAAACTGGGCCAAGCCAAGTGTAGGGAAAGGGTGGCACAGCGTCCTCTCTTTAGGCTGTGGCTGGTGACCATCGACTCCACCAGTGCTGTGCAGTGACAAGGCTGCTCCACCCCAGCCCCGGGGGGAGAGGGCAGCGGGCTTTACTGTGATCATCTGGGCAGAAGGGCTGAACGGCGGGGCTGAGTCTGTAATCCTCTAAGACCTGCCCAGGAAATTGCTCTCTTGCACAAACCCTGGCTCTTGGCTGCTTTATCTGTGTGTATCTCTCCCTCATAAAAGCAAAGTGCAGAAAAAAGTTTTGAATATTCAGACTTTTCAGTCCAGCTTCTCAGTAACCAGGAGGATGTTGTATGTATGTGTCCAGTGACTATATGGGGCCTCTCCCATCCTCTGAGTACCCCCCGGGCACATAGAAGCTGATCCTTGGCCTATTTCATTCACAGTTTAGAAAAGCAGAAGCTGGTAGCCAGCTCTCCCTCCAGACCAGGCAACTCCCGAGTTACCAACATCTGCCTGAGAAACACAGTCTCTGCCTGCCATTCCCAGGGGTGGGAGATGACTCCTTGCAAAGAATCAGAGATCCTAGGAGCAATAATCACAATAATAATAACTGCTGCAATATTTGTTGAGCATGTAGATGTGCCATGTGTATTACTGACCTCATCTAGTTTAATTTAATGCTCACATAAATCTAAGAGTTGGGTAATTATCATACCCATTTTACAGATGAGGACACTGAAGGTTAAAGAGGTTGGGTCACCTAGCCAATGTCACTCATGATGGAGGCCAGATTTGAGCCCAAATCCTTCTAACACCAAAGCCACAATAATGTTGCACAGGCTCTGTGCCCTACCCACCCCTGCAGGCAGACTGGGCACCCCCTGAGAAGTCTAGACCCACGGGGTGAGTAGTGCCAAGGTGAAGTCCATCCTGGGCCCTAAAAACAATGCTACACCTGGTTATCGGGCTCTGGAAGCTCCCCAACCCACATTCAGGAGCATATTTTTAAACTGCAAAGACCACTCACTTGTCAAGTCAAGACCAGCATTTTTTAATGAAAGAATGGAATGGGATGAGATGGGATTAAGCTAGATGGATGCAATGCAAGCAAGCAATGGTAAGTACTGTTTCAGGAAATTTTATTTTGCTTTTGCACATGTGTGTGCAGGGCCGCGGGGAACAGTTGGCAGGCTGGCCTTCATGCACCAGCCCCACCTTCACTCACCACCCACGCTCTCATATGGGGCCTCATCTCCAGGAGGAAAGGGCACCTGCTTGCCATGTGCACAGAGATGCTCTCCCATGTGCCAGGCTGTGTGCCGACTGAGCTGTGTCTCCCCAGAGGGGGGCGCCCTTTTTCTCCTGCTCACAAAGGGGGTGCATGGGCCAGTAGTGTCTGTGTGCATGAGCTGGACCCTATCCCTTGGGCCCCGTCGCGGTCACTGTCCATTTTCCTCCCTTCCCTGCTCTGATCTGGGCCTCTGCAGCTGACTCCTCCAAATCTAGCTCCTTGGCTTTATTGCCAGTTGGGTTTGGCCAGTGGGTAGCTCTGCCTGAGGTCACAAGCCTGGAGCAGAGAGAGGCTGGGCTTCAGCGCGAGCCCAGCTTCAGCGCAGCGCCTCTGATGAAGATTGCATCTCCCAGGACCACAGCTCCTGCCAGGAGCCTTCTTCAGGATTCCACTGTCTCGGGGGTGGTAACAGCTTCCCGCTATTGTGAGTGTCTGCGTGCCTCAGCCGCCATTGTTTGTTTCTTTCAGTCCGCCCACACCTCTGGCAATATCCCTTCTTTATTGTCTCTTTATTCAAACCATTTGGAGGGAGATTTTATTTCCTACTGGGACCCTAACTACTGCTGACCCAGGGCAAGTGTGTGTGTGTGTGTGTGTGTGTGTGTGTACTGGGTCACAATGTAAAATATATTTCTTACTGTGAGTTACAATTTTTAAAAAGTGTAAGAGCCACTGACCTAGGGGAATTCTAATGCAAAACAGCTTGGGGAATGCAGGCCGAGGGTGAGCTGGGGAAGGCCTCAGCAGGGAGGCCAGGCTGAGCGAACTTGGTGAGGAAAAGCACTGGGCTGGGAGTCGGGACTGATGGGGCTTCTTCCACCTCAGGCCAAAATACAGGCCCTGAACTCCATGACCTGTGAGCTCCAGCCAGCGCTAACTGGCTAAGATTCTGTTTTGGAAGTTGATTTATTTGCATATTCCAACACCCACATCTATGAACATCATACATATTTTTAATCTAAGAAAATATCAAAGTGACATCTACAGCCTGTTTGAAGGAATTAATAGTCCCCCCTTGGGCCTCTTCCTCTGCTGATCGAGTTCTTTCACACCCTAGCGGCCCCTTGGATTTCGTGCTAAAACCACATTACATCGCGTGTGTCCCCTCGAATTCCCCAATCATGAGTCACTGTCTTCCCCTGAATATTTTTATACCTAACTCATGATCAGGCTTCCTTGCCAAAATTGTGAGCAAATGCTGTCCACAGTCGCCCCTCGGAGAGGGGGGCAGGCCTGGAGGCTGTGGATAAATCCTGCAGACTCTCTTAACGAGGCCCTGAATCCACATCCCATGGGCCACAGCAAAATGCCCCTGGGAGAAGAGGATCCCCAACCCTGGGCCCACTCTCACTGAGGCTGGGTCAAGAGCCAGGCACGGTTCACGGAGATCAGATCATCGTGTGAATGGTGGTGTCTGCAGGCTTTTCCCCAGGAGTCTTCCCAGCCACAATGATACAGTGTCTCCCCATCAATGACAGTGCACGCCAGCGTGCAACTAGCACTTGGCTCCTCAGATTTGCAAGATGGAGCTCATGCTTGTAACTGATAGATAGTTGTTCCACAAGGAAGAAGGGCAGCACAGCTGCTAGCCTGATGTGGGCCAGGATACGGATACTCTGTTGACTGTTCCCAGCCTGGACCCAGCCTGGAAGCACATGGCATAGTAGAGAGACACACTTTGGCCTCAGAAGGATCTGAGTTCGAATCCCGTATCTGCTGTCTCTTAGCTGTAGGACATTTGCCCATCCTTTAGCCTTCCTGAGCAGACAAGTTCCCATGCGTTAAACCAGAATGGCACTGCCTGCTGTAAAGGGTTACAGCAAGAATTAAATAAAGCATCATATGCAGAGTACTGAGCCCCTACTGGACACAATCAATACCTGTTATGAAGTGTTTAAGCAGGCAGGCACTGCAGTGAAACCACCTATAACCAAATCTCAAATCAAAACTCCGCCATTTACTAGCGCTGAGACTTGGGCAAGTTACTGAATCTTGCTGAAGCCTCCCTTTTCTCATGTTTGAAATGAGGCAAATAACAGAACCTACCTTCCACAGTGGCCTAGAGGAATAAATTAATTAAATGAGACGAGTGGTAAGAGAAGTTACATGATAGGATAATACTCATAAATTAAAAAAAATTTAAATTCTTATTGGAATAATGCTGGACTTAAAAAGTTGCAAAAGTAGTATAAAGAATTTGCATAGACCGTTTACTCAGCTGCCTCAAATGTTAACATTTTCCCAACTTGCTTTATCATTCTCTCTGTTTCTCTCTAATATATACAAATTTATATGTGTATAAGTTTAATTTTTTTCTCTGAATTTTTGAGGGTAGGTGGAGGCATAATGCCCTTTTATCTCTACTTTAATGTGTATTTCTTTTTTTTCTTTTTTTAACAAACATTTATTGAGTATATATGGTGTACTGCTATAAAGTGAATGGTTTATTTATTTATTTATTTTTGACTGCGTTGGGTCTCTGTTGCTGCACGCGGGCTTTTCTCTAGCTGCAGTGAGTGGGGGCTACTCTTCCTTGTGGTGCGCAGGCTTCAGTAGTTGTGGCTTGCGGCTCTAGAGCACAGGCTCAGCAGCTGTGATGCACAGGCTTTGTTGCTCCGTGGCATGTGGGATCTTCCCGGACCAGGGCTCGAACCCATTTCCCCTGCATTGGCAGGCGGACTCCCAACCGCTGCACCACCAGGAAGCCCAATGTGTATTTCTTAAAAAAAAAAAAAAAAAGACATTCTCCTACATAACCACAGTGCAATTATCAAAATCAGGAAATTGCCATTGATAAAATAGCATTTATCTAATGTACACACTTTGTTCAGATTTCACCAACTGTCACACCACGGTCCTTTTCCTGGTCCAGAATCCAATCCAAGATAACAGTTCATTTACTTGTCATGTCTCTTTACTCTCGCTGAATCTGGAACAGTCTTCCAATTTTATCTTTCATGATCTTGACCATTTTGAAGAGGAAAAGCAGGTTTTTTGTGGCATGTCCTTCAATTTGAGTGTGTCTGAGTTTTTCTCATGACTGGGTTCCGGTTATGAGTTTTCATGAGGAAAACCATGGTAAGGGTGTTACACTGTCTCAGAGCACCACATGGGGAGACAAACAATGTTGACTTGTCTCTGTTACTGAAATGTTCACTTTGATCCTTAGTTCATCCGGTGTCTCCAGGTTCCTCTACTGTAGAGTTACCATTTTCCTCTCTGTAACTAATCAGTATCTTGTGGAGAAAGACTTTGAAACGATGTAAATATCCTGTTTCTCATCCTAACTTCAACCAATAATGTCAGCGCCCATTGATGATTCTTGCCTGAAACAATTATAACTACAGTAGATGTCAAATGTTAATTTTCAATTCCATCATTCTTTCTACATCTATTGTTTGAAAGCTACTATAATGAAAAGCTTCCCTCCTCTTTATTTATTCATTTATTTATTTATCATGAGTATGAAGTCATAGATTCTTATGAATCTATGAACTATGAACCTCCAATCCCATGAACTGTTAAGAGAAGTATTAGAGTTTGCAGTGGCTGATCCAGGCTACTGCCCGAGATCCACAGGAATTCAAGTGCTCTCTCTTCTACCATTAAAAATACCTATTATTGGGCTTCCCTGGTGGCGCAGTGGTTGAGAGTCCGCCTGCTGATGCAGGGGACACGGGTTCGTGTCCCGGTCCGGGACGATCCCACATGTTGCGGAGCGGCTGGGCCCATGAGCCATGGCCGCTAAGCCTGCACGTCCAGAGCCTGTGCTCCACAGCAGGAGAGGCCACAACAGTGAGAGGACTGCATACCGCAAAAAAAAAAAAAAAAACCTATTACTAATTTCTTTTTTTTTTTCACATCTTTATTGGAGTATAATTGCTTTACACTGTTGTGTTAGTTTCTGCTGTACAACAAAGTGAATCAGCTATACATATACATATATCCCCGTACCTCCTCCCTCTTGAACCTCCCCCCGACCCTCCCTATCCCACCCCTCTAGGTGGTCACAAAGCACTGAGCTGATCTCCCTGTGCTATGCAGCAGCTTCCCACTAGCCATCCATTTTACATTTGATAGTATATACAGGTCAGTGCTACTCTCTCACTTTGTCCCAGATTCCCCTTTCCCCCCACACTCCCGTGCCCTCAAGCCTGTTCTCTACGTCTGCATCTTTATTCCTGCTCTGCCACTAGGTTCATCAGTCCTGCTTTTTTAAATTCTGTATGTATGTGTTAGCATACAGTATTTGTTTTTCTCTTTCTGACTTACTTCACTCTGTATGACAGACTCTAGGTCTATCCACCTCACTACAAATAAGTCAATTTTGTTCCTTTTTATGGCCGAGTAATATTCCATTGTATATATGTGCCACATCTTCTTTATCCAATCATCTGGTGATGGACATTTAGGTTGCTTCCATGTCCTGGCTGTTGTAAATAGTGCTGCAATGAACATTGTGGCACGTCTCTTTTTGAATTATGGTTTTCTCAGGGTATATGCCCATTAGTGGGATTGCTGGGTCATACGGTAGTTCTATTTTCAGTTTTTTAAGGAACCTCCATACTGTTCTCCACAGTGGCTGTATCAATTTACATTCCCACCAACAGTGCAAGAGGGTTCCCTTTTCTCCACACCCTCTCCAGCATTTGTTGTTTGTAGATTTTTTGATGATGGCCATTCTGACTGGTGTGAGGTGATACCTCATTGTGGTTTTGATTTGCATTTCTCTAATGATTAGTGATGTTGAGCATCTTTTCATGTGTTTGTTGGCCATCTGTATGTCTTCTTTGGAGAAATGTCTATTTAGGTCTTCTGTCCATTTTTGGACTGGGTTGTTTGTTTCTGTGATACTGAGCTGCATGAGCTGCTTGTATATTTTGGAGATTAATCCTTTGTCAGTTGCTTCATTTGCAAACACTTTCTCCCATTCTGAGGGTTGTCTTTTCATCTTGTTTATGGTTTCCCTTGCTGTGCAAAAGCTTTGAAGTTTCATTAGGTCCCATTTGTTTATTTTTTTTTTATTTCCATTACTCTAGGAGGTGGGTCAAAAAGGATCTTGCTGTGACTTGTGTCATAGAGTGTTCTGCCTATGTTTTCCTCTAAGAGTTTCATAGTGTCTGGCCTTACATTTAGGTCTTTAATCCATTTTGAGTTTATTTTTGTGTATGGTGTTAGGGTGTGTTCTAATTTCATTCTTTTACATGTAGCTGTCCAGTTTTCCCAGTACCACTTATTGAAGGGGCTGTCTTTTCTCCATTGTATATCCTTGCCTCCTTTATCAAAGATAAGGTGACCATATGTGTGTTGGTTTATCTCTGGGCTTTCTATCCTGTTCCACTGATCTATATTTCTGTATTTGTGCCAACACCACACTGTCTGGATTACTGTAGCTTTGTAGCATAGTCTGAAGTCTGGGAGCCTGATTCCTCCAGCTCTGTTTTTCTTTCTCAAGATTGCTTTGGCTATTCAGGGTCTTTTGTGTTTCCATACAAACTGTAAAATTTCTTGTTCTAGTTCTGTGAAAAATGCCATTGGTAATTTGATAGGGATTGCATTGAACCTGTAGATTGCTTTGGGTAGTATAGTCATTTTCACAGTATCGATTCATCCAATCCAAGAACATATTTCTCCATCTGTTTATGTCATCTTTGATTTCTTTCATCAGCGTTTTATAGTTTTCTGAGTATAGGTCTTTTGCCTCCTTAGGTAGGTTTATTCCTAAGTATTAAAAATACTTATTATTAATTTCAGTGATGACCACTATATACTAAACATTTGCCATGTTTCAGGCACAAGCTAAGCATTTTACTCACATTATCTCATTTAATTCTCACAATGAGCCTATGAGGCAATCCCACTATTTTAGATGTGGAAACTGGTGCTTTGGAGAGGTTAATATGCTAAAATCAACAGTAAGAGGAGGAATCAGGATTTGAACACGGTCTGTCTCCTGAGTCCTGGGACTTAACACTTTCATGTGGAAACTTCATAAAGCAGTAGAGAGATGGTTTTGTCTCGGCCCAGGTCCCCAGCCTGGGCAGGGGTCCAGGATACCTCCTTGTCAAGGACCTCAAAAGTTCTGCACAAGCGCAGCCTAGGATGCAGGGACCTTTCAGTTCTCAAAGGCCTCCAGGGGTGTCCCTGGCTTCTTAGAACGCCAGGGTTCAGGTGCCTCTGAGAGCCTCCTCACCAGGCCCTTCCCCTGGCAGAAGGGGGAAATGAACCAAGAAAGGGAATGTCACTTGTCAGGGGTCTCACAGAAAGGTTAAGGGGTCCAGTGACACTGTCAAAACTAAAGCAAAGAACAGAGGCAGCACCAATCCCCAAAGCATTTCTGCAATGACCAAAGGCCACGACATTGAACCAGAGATGACTTCTGGTTGCCTCAGCCCCAGCATCCCTGGTCTGGCCTAGTTCACTACCCACAAAGTATGCCAATGTTTGTCCATGCCTTTGACCTGCCTATACCCCACTTCCTCCCAACCACTGGGTCAGGGCATAATGTGGGACGTTTCTAGCCACATCTGACCACAGAGTACCAGTTTGACTTAAATAAGGACCCACTGGCTTTCTGTTCTATTGCAGCAAAATATACATAACATAAAATTTACCATTTTGTCAATTTTAAGTATACGGTTCAGTAGCTTTAAGTACCTTCACATTGTGGTGCAATTGTCACCACTATCCAGCTGCAGAACATTTTCGTCATCCTAAACTGCAACTCTGTACCCATTAAACAGTAACTTCCCATACCATCGCCACCCCCAGCCCCTGATAACCTCTGTTCTACTTTCAGTCTCTGTGAATTTGACTATTTTAGGTACCTAATACAAGTGGATTCATACAGTATTTGTCTTTTTGTATCTGGCTTCTTTCAGTTAGCACGAGGACATCTTCAAAGTTCATCCGTGCTGTAGCGTGTATCAGAATTTCGCTTCCTTCTAAGGCTAAATAACATTCCAGTGTACGTACATACCACATGGGCTTTATCCATTCATCCATCGATGGACATTTGGATTGTTTTTGCACCTTTTGAGTGCTGCTAAGAACATGGGTGTGCAAATATCTGTCTGAGTCCCTGCTTTCGATTCTCTGGGGTATATACCCAGAAGTGGACTTGCTGGACCATATGGTAATTCTATGTTTAATTTTTGAGGAACCGTCATATTGTTTTCCAAGGACCGAATGGCTTTTAACACACCAGCGCCCCAAATACTCCGTCTCCGCCCACACCCACCCTGCTTTATTTCAGACTTCAGAGCCGCGGAGTGCATAACGATAATGAGCTTCCGCTTTAGCCTCAAGGGATTGAGAGACCCACCGGAAGCACTACTCCACCTGTACGTAAGAATCCTAACAGCTCCACATTTTGGCAAATGGAACTCTGACTCTCAGCATCGTCCATTGGTGACTTCCACGGTGAACAGGAAAAGAGGCTTCACCAGATGAGGGTGCAGATGCAAGAGGCACTCCACCTCTGCAGACCCAGAAGGAACGACGGGAAAGCACACAGAGAACCACAGCCACAAAAATGCGAGTGTCTGCTCCGCGCCTCTAATTATGATCCAGTGTCTCCATGGCCCCTGGGGACTGGGGACTTGTTTGTTCGAGCTGACATATCTATTATTACTCTTTAGGTAGTTAGCAGCGTTATTTGCAGCATTCATTAACCAGTATCACCGTATGGATTTCTAAACAGCAGCTCCGCTTTAGCTAATGAGCCCCAATAGTGTAATACTTTACATATTTTATAGCAAGACAATTAAGCAATGTCTTGCTTTTATAGCAGACCTTAAAATAAATCATTTAGGATACAAAGAAGAGACGGGAATAATAGTACCTACAGTATGTTTGTAGTTAGAATTGGGGAAGTTTAACTCTCCTTCACCCAATCTCCTGTTACACACATGCACACACTCAGTCTACAGAGAAATAAAAGGTTTGCCGTGCTTTCTTGCCCAATTTCCCAGCTTCATAATTAGAGACTACTTAAGTAATCTGCACATGGTTCCCATGCAGACAAGGGAAAAAGAAGAGAAGGGAAAGAAGAGAAAAGAAGCAGCAGGCTGGGTTTTGTCTTTATAAGCAGGGAGAAATGGAAAATGCTAGTATGTATTGAAAGTCTACCTCTGCCGAGCTTTCATCCCCACCCCTCATTGAATGTTCATGAAACCCTGCAAATAGGTATTAGTATTCCCATTGTATAGATGAAGAAACTGAGACTTAGGGAGATTATTGCTTGCTCAAGGCCACCCAACTTGTAAGTGGCTGTGCTAGGATTTAAAACTAGATCTGCATGATTCCAAAGACCTGATCTTTCCAGGATTCTGTGTCAACGGCAGAGGCAGAATCCCCATCCCCACCGCTTATCTGCTAGTTTTGCAAAATATTCTGGTCTTCCCAGGAACATGGGAGCGAACTCCACAGTATACTTTTCTCCTGCATTGTGCTGACTTGGACAAAAGGACACACAGCCTCCTTCCTGTCCCCCAGATGCCTCTTTGGCAAGACCCCCCTTCCCTGTCCAGGACTCCCATTTGGCCCACCACGCATTAGGCAAATCAGAAAGACGTCAGTGACTGCCAATGAGCTTATGCGTCTGGCTTGCCAGATAGGGTCACCTCTGCCCTGCAATACTAGGGGTAAAGAATGAGAGAATCCCAGATCCAGCCTTACATCCGATAAAGAAGAGAATTTAGCAGAGAGGTTTTACCGTAAACCGCCACACCACCCACCCAGACCTCAAGTCTACTGCTCTACATTCCTCTCCAAGCAAACACACTTCTTAGGGCTGCAGAGGGACACAGATGTGTGAGCAGCTGCTCCGAGCATGGGCCGTTGCCACCTACAAGCCTTAAGGCAGTAGGAATTCAAGACTCAAGAAGGACACAGCTTCCCCCTTCTCTTTTGCCTTTAAAGCATGAGTCTCCAGCCACTGATGGAGTCTTGTGGCTGCTTCCCTGAATGGGAACATCATCTCCAAGGTGGTCCAGTCCTATTTACCCTGGCCGTTCTCTAGGGGCTGTGAACCTAAAACTGCTCTAAAAAATAAAGTCCTTCTAAAAAAAGGAAAAGCAGACTCAAGGATCTCTCTCCACATCTCTACGGCCTGGGGCCATTTGGCCCTGTGGTCACTGGGTTCACGGTGTTATGGCTCAGAAATCATTTCTGTTCAAAATGAGAACCCCGAGCCTGGAAGCCAAAGACTAACTATGTTCCATGAGTTCTTCTTAATAAGGAAATAACATGGATGGTGCCTTTCAAAATAATTCTACTACAAGTATATTTTAAGTGTTAAGAGCTTGAATGAAGACACTTAGCTATCTGGAAAGTTCTCAACTTGGGACAACTGAGCACAGTGTCACGTTCACTACTGCACTCCTGGCAAGAGCACAGCATTAACCCACTGCTCACTGAGGCAGGGAACATTCTCCACTTAGAATGTTTGCTCCAATGTGCTTCAGTCCTGCCACACCCTGCAAGGCTCTGCTCTGACTCCATCTGCTTAATTTCATACCAAAAGGAGAGTTCTTTGGGGTTGAGGGAGGATCCAAGAGGGCAAAGCCCCAGAAGAAAAAGGTGAAGGATGTCCTTGCATGAAAATGGTGAAGCCAATATCCCACTGGGGTGGGCCCTGAAAATGAAGTTGGTCAGTTCATGCGCTCACAGGCACCAGCCTGGATGTACATTATGGTGTGGGCATCCCCCAGGGGGCCTGCAGGGAGGATGATGACGAAGAAGTGAGCACGTCTTCTGTCTGAAAGAACTAGGTCACCTTGCCATGGAAGTGCGACTGAGCAGTGCACTCTGGGACAAAAGAAATCGGGCAGCAAGGAGAAATCAGATGGTGCATATAATATCCACAACTGCCATTCCCTGAGGCCCTACCATGTGCCAGGCACTGTTCTGGGCACCAGAGATACAACGGTGAATGAAACAGGCAAGGCCCTGCTCTCATCTAGCTTATTCTAAAAATGGAAACAAACAACCCACAATGTATTTATTGTTCGTTTGTTATTGAGTTTAAATAAATACATTCAAGTGATATGTGCTCTGAGATCATGAAACAGGATGATGAGAGAGAGATTGGAGGTTTCCTTTAGAGCAGGAACTTAGGGAAGGCCTCTCTGATGAGGTGACATCCGAAGACTGGACCCGAAGGAAGCCCTGGCCATGCTGAGATCTGAAGGCAGATCATTCCAGAGTAGAAAGCAAAGGAGAAGACTCTAAGACAGGAACAAGCTTATGAAGGTGAGTAACAAAAAGACACCAGTAAGGGTGGAGTCGGGTAAATAGAGGAAGAACTGGTAGAAGTTGAGATCAGAGCTGTCAGACAGGGTACCATCACCCTGGTAAGGAGTCTGGATTTATTGCTAAGTGTGATGAGCAAACCATCGAAAGGCTCTAATCAGGAAAGGGATGTGATCCATCTCACAGTATAATGACAGGGGCAGAACCGGAAGTACCAGATAAAAGGTTATTTCAGGAGTCAGGGAGCAATGATGATGACCTGGGGAGGAAGCAATGGAGATGGAAAGAAGGAGGCATATTTGAAACATATTTTAGGGCAGATATTTTTAAGTACCTGCTAATGGATTGGATGTGGGAGGTAAGGGGGGGAAAAAAGAGTCAAGTGAGACTCAGCAACCAGCACTCTGCATTGCTCGCAAAAGGAACTGACGAATAGATGGATGCTTGGTTGTCTGCTGGTAGGTTGGCTGGTTGGTGGGTTATTTGGATGGTTGATTGATTAGATGGATGGATGGGTGGATGGATGGATGGATGGATGTGTAGTTGGTTAATAGTTAGGTGGATAGGTAGTTGACTGGTTGAGTGGGTGGTTGAATAGTTGGATGGGTGGATGGGTGGATGAGTAGACAGATGGTTGGTTTATGGTTGGGTAGATAGGTAGTGGAGAGGTTGGTTTGTTCACTAACTGGTGTCATATATTTCCTGCTCACTACATGACCTCTCCTTCCCTCCTTCCAGGGCCCTTGATACCCACCCAACTCCCTTGAACCTAATTCCCTGCCTTGACCAACACCCAGAACTTGCCATTTTATCCCAGTCCTTGCTATTTGCCCCATGATCCTGAATCCTTTGGACCTTCCAGGGCTGTGTGGGACCAATGCTGGGCTCCAGGTCTTGGAAGATTTTCAGTGGATGGGTAGACATAGTGAGCCTTAGACCTAAGCAGACCCCAGCTTCGCCTCTTAGTGGCCGTCTGGCCTGGAGTAAGTCACTCTACCTCAATTCCACTTTGGTAAATGGAGCTAAGAACACCTGGCCCACCTACTCACAAGGTCATGAGAATCAAATGAGAAACTAGGTGTGAGGGTGTGCAACAGATGTCAGGGATTATTCTCATTATCCTGCTGTTGCAGTTAAGGAACAAGAGTTTCCGGTTTAGGGCAGGCATCTCCCGAGTGGTAGGCCCTTTTGTTCTCTTCACCCACTGCTGCTCTCACAGTCAGCCTAACTTGAACCTGAAGTTCAGACCTCTGCCCTCGTACTAATCAGTGTTTCCTTGATTTACTCTTCTCAGCCTTGGATGCCCTGCTCTCCACTGTGTCAACATCCACCTCTCACAGGACCGATCTTGATTGTACTTTAGACAAAACCCCTGCATGGCCATCTGCCTTCGGATTCTCCATTTGAAAAGCCAAACTTGTTTCCTACCTCAAGATCCCAAGTCCAGCCTATAGCACAATGTCTAGAACATAGTAAGTGCTCAAAAAGTGTATATGTATGATTTTCCAAACTATCTGATTTTCCAAACTATCTTTTGCCTGGGTGTATTAGTTAGCTCTTGATGCATAACAAACCACCCTAAAATGTAGTGGCTTCAAACAACAGACATGTACTAGCTATCATGATCCCGTGGGTGGGCTGAGCACTTCTTCTGGCCTGGGTGCCTCTCCTGGAGCCAGATGGTCCAGGATATCCTCACTCACATGTCTAAGGCTTCTAGGATGACTGGGGCCTCTCTCTACATGGTCTTTCATCCTCAAGGAGGCTGGCCCAGCTTTTTCACAAATGGCAGACGAATTCCCAGCAGCAAGAGGATGCAAGCCCAATGCACATGCACTTATTAAGACTCTGCTCACATCACATTTGCTAATGTCTACTGCCCACGGCAAGTCACGCAGCCAAGCCCAGAATCATTCTGGGAAAGAACTACACAAGAAAGTTGACACAGAAAGCATGAGATGTATTGGGGGTCATTAGTCCAACAATCTACCACACTGGGTAACTCAAAACAGGCTTGGCTGATCCCGCATTCCAAAAACTCCTCTGAGAAGCAGAGCATTGAAGCCCACCAGTGGAGCCAGGGAGATCAAGAAGCAGCTAGTTGAGGGCTGTCAGGCTGAGCTGGAATCCTAAGAAAGAAAGTGGAACTTCCCATCAACATGACACCTCCCCGACACACACGAGCTTTCCCCTCTGTATTGGTCAGCTACGGACACATAACACTGCATAACAAACAACCACAAAATATCAGTGACTAAGAGCAAATACTCACTTTTCTTGTTTGTAGGTCTGTGACTCAACTGGGGTTGCTCTCCTCCACATGTCACCTTCTGGGGTTTAGACTGAAAGGGCAGTGGCTGCTCAGGACACACACACCTCACAGCAATAGCAGAAGCACAGAGAGAGGAAGCCAGTTGAGCAATCACATTTCAATCCTCCCTCACATTAAATCTGTGAATATCCCATTGGCCAAAGCAAGTCCCATGACTGAACCCAAAGTCAAAGGGCAGGGAGGTCCCCCCAGTCCACCATGAAGCTCTGACGAGGGTGTGGATGTAGAATACTCCTAGATAGAAGTGAAGAATTCGTGTCCAATTTTTCAATCAATCACACCCTCCTCACTTTTCCCTAACCTCATCCCTCCTTATCTTTCCCCTTCCCCCACACCAGCTCAGTCATTTCAGAGCTGCAGGTAATAAGCGGGTCAGCCTTGCCCTGCCAGGTGATCCACACCTTCCCTGAAGCTTCTCTGTGCCCAAGTCTGCAGTAGATGACATGTGAATAAGGTTGACGTGGCTAGAAAGATGACATGGGGATAAGGTTCCATCTTCCCACAGAGGAGAAAGCCCTGTGGCCATGGAGCTACCTTTGTCAGAGCAGAGTTGTCTGATTTTGCCTATCGTGACACTTCTCATCATTTCTGGTATCCATAGTCACCAGCATCTTACAGTCAAGTCTGAAAATAGGGCTATTGGCTGGGCTCCATATCTGACAGAAATGCGTGTCCAGGACATATTTTTATCATTAAACTCTTCTAGCAGTTAGAACAGCAGAACACTTTTGAGGGGACTGGGCAAAACTTCCTCAGGAAACGTGCTGATTTCAACCACCTGGACGGAGCAGATGCCCTGATCTTCTTTTTATCTTGCTGAACACCTTAGTTGATTTATTACCTTCTCCTAACACATGTAAAGGGAGATCCCATTCACTTGCTCATGGAGCTTCTCCAGGTCCCAGGAATGGAGGTCAAGGGGAGATTATAAAACAAGATTTTTAGGGTACACCTGCTAAGTGCCAGAGACTGCACCAGAAGAATAAGTGGATATCCAAATAGGAAAAAAAATTAATCTTGACCCAGAGTTCACACTATACAGAAAATAAAAATTAAAAAATTAGCTTTAAATGGGTCATGGGCCTGGATAAAAGCTAAAGTTATAAAATTTCTAGAAGAAAAGATAGGAGAAAAACTTTTGTGTCCTTGAGGTAGGCTAAGATTTCTTAGATGGGTCCCCAAAAAAGAACACAAATCATAAAAAGAAAAGATAAAGTGACTTCATCAAGCTTAACACTTCTGCTCTTCAAAAGACACTATTAAGAAAAAAAAATAATAAGCAAGCAACAGGTATAAGAAAAGATTCACCAGATAGATAGATAGATGAGAGACAGATCACTTGATAGATATATAGATAGATGTCTTGCAAATAATATACATCCAGAATATATAAAGAACTTTTACAACTCAGTAAGACAACCCAGTGAAAAAAACACAGGCAAAAGTTCTCAACAGGGCTTCACTGGTGGCGCCATGGTTAAGAATCCGCCTGCCAATGCAGGGGGCACAGGTTCGAGCCCTGGTCCGGGAAGATCCCACATGCCACAAAGCAACTAAACCCGTGTACCAGGACTACTGAGCCTGCGCTCTAGAGCCCGTGAGCCACAACTACTGAGCCCATGTGCTACAGCTATTGAAGCCTGTGCGCCTAGAGCCCATGCTCCACAACAAGAGAAGCCACCGCAATGAGAAGACCATGCACCTCAACGAAGAGTAGCCCCCGCTCGCTGCAATTAGAGAAAGCCCGCGCACAGCAACGAAGACCCAACGCAGCCAAAAATAAATAAATAAAATTATAAAAAAAAAAGTTCTGAACAGAGAGCTCACAAAAGAAGATGTACTTATGGGCAATAAGCACATGAGAAGATGCTCAACATCTTTAATCATCAGAGAAATGCAAATTAAAAGTATAATGAGATTCCACTACACAACCACTGGAATTGCTACCAAAAAAAAAAAAAAGACAATGCAGGATAAGATTTGTTCAAGGTGTTCTGCTCACTACAAGTTCCCACTTTGGGGACCAGACTGTCAGCAGAGGGATCTGCCCAGATTAGC
Organism: Aethalodelphis obliquidens; assembly: GCF_003676395.1. Taxonomy (NCBI): domain Eukaryota; kingdom Metazoa; phylum Chordata; class Mammalia; order Artiodactyla; family Delphinidae; genus Aethalodelphis; species Aethalodelphis obliquidens. The sequence goes on along the minus strand of NW_020837955.1, from coordinate 32,568,955 downwards.
TATTTGGCCAAAATCCTACCTGGAGGGGACACTAACTTGACACTTCATGATACCAATAAAGGAATTTGTTGAGAAGGAGAAGAATTTGCTGAACCAGTCCACAAAGTGAAAATTCTAGACAATTTATGGCTCAGTTCCCTTGAATACAACTGTATCCACAAACTATGAATGATTTGCTGGGGATTCTGATATCACCAATCTTCCCTCTCACTCGGCCCAGGAATAGCTAAGCGACAGGCACATTGTGGTGGTTAGAGGCAAAGTTATGAGTGATACAGACCTGACCTCCAGCTCCAACTCCACCACTGAGTGGCTGAGACCTAGGGCAAGTTAGTTAATGTCTGAGCCTCAGTTTCCTCATCCATAAAATGGGGATCAGACCCCACCTACTTCACAGGGTTGTCATAAAATTTCCGTGAAATCAAGTATCATTTGGCACGTGGTGTTATCAATATATGGCTGGCGTTACTATTATTTGCTAAATCTATCTGACTTTCTTATAGCCTTGAGATCTTCTCGTAGTCTTTTACTGTAGTGTCCCCTCCCATTCTGTGCTAGGATGCTGTGCCAGCCCTGGGCCTTTTTACTCTCAGGTCCATTCTACATCCTTCCCCTGCTCTGTATCACAGCAGGATGACCCAGCAGGATGACCCAGTAGGCTGCATTTCCCAGACTCCTGTGTCAGCCAGTGGGAGGCACTGGCAAGAGAGTGGAGGGTGGGGGAAGGGAAGAAGGCAGGTGTTTCTCCTCCTACCTCTCTGCCTGGGGCGTCTTCTCTGGCAGCAGCTCCAGGTTTCACTGAACAGTCCTGCCTGATCCCAGATCACACTGGGATCCAGGAGCGCCGTCTCTTCGCTTTGTTTCTCCAGCTTCATGTGGGCATGGCTTCCTCCCCTGACTCATCTTCAAGTACTTCATTGAACCATGTTTGCCATCTAGGCTCACCCATATCACCTGTGTAGCAGATTCCCTGTATTACACTCCGTCTGTTATAAACACCTGACATGGTTTCTGTTTTCCTGATCAGTCCCTGATCCTACATATATCAGTGGTCACCTGGTATGTAGGGCTCTTGGGATTTGCAGAACATTAATTGTCATCGCCCACGTGCTTGCCTTGCGCTTGTCCTTGCCACTGTACGTGCCAGGTCTCTAGCAATCACTTTGCCAGGGAAGCTTTGCATCCTCCTGATCCTTTTAGTAAAATACCTGCTGCTAATTACTTATTACCCAACGGGATGGCTTCTCTCTGTTTTCAAGGCTTTATGGCCAGACGCCTGGCTCTGTGTATTTGTTTCTGGGGTTCGGCTCTGGTGTAGGAATGGATGGAATAATTCACCTCTTTCCTTTCATTGAGAAGAGTAACTTCCTGATTGAGATCTCAATTTACAGTGGATTTTTTTTTCCTTGCATCGGGTGGAGCCCAGGAAACGAGGTCCCTTTCTTCGTAACACATACGTGCATCAACCTGCCCAGGCCACACCCACACAGACCACGCAAAGCAGCTCGGGCCTATTGCTGTTTAACAATCTCACATACAACATGGTTTGGGCTGAATTTGCATGGTGCTGGGCACTAAGGAGGACCCAGGGGTTTGTCAGACCAAGGTGCCCCCCTCCAGGATCGGCCACATAATTTGCTGGGCCCAGTACAAAATGAAAATGCAGGGCACCTTATTCAAAGAATGTCAGGACAACAACAGCAGAGTGGGAAATGCCGGTGTACAAGCTCTCCCCCACTCCCCCCAGCGCAGCCCCATGGGGTTACAGCCTGCTTCAGGGAGACCACATGTGGGTACCAAAAATGGTGCCCAATGAGATGGGATAAATGGCCTTCTGTGGGCTGTGCAAGGTCCCAGAAGGTGAATGTTCCAGAGACAAAGGACATCTCTTGACCACATGGGCAGCATGCAGAGAGGACCAGAGGGAGAAAGGAGGGAGATGTGCTTACCCTGAAATTCAACCAGGACAAGTGAACCTATTTTACTGAATAATCAAGCTGTAAGCTCAGTCCCTATGCCACTCCCACCTTGCCCACCTCTCAGCGCTATTTCGGTCCCCCAGGCTTCCACAGCCCAGTCACCTTCTTCATGTGCCTTAGACATGTGACCTTATGTTGTTCAGAAGAAGCCACCCAAGACCTGAGCGAGCTAAGAGGGAGGGGGAATCCATTAGTCCTAGCCAATAGCTTAATTAATCACAACCTATCTATGCATAGAGAGAGAGCTCCATAAAGAGACACAGGAATTGTCAAATCTACAGCCCACGTAAGGTCATGGAAAAAACCTAGACCTTGGGACAGACCCAGCTTACGCATGTAGTAGGGGAGCCAAAGATATAGTCTGGATAAGGGAGGGGACCTAGGTTTGAATTATAGCTCCACCATGTGCTATGCGATCTTGGGATAAAAGATTTCATGCCCTTAATAGCCAAAACATAGAAACAACCTAAATGTCTATCGACAGACGAATGGATAAAGAAGATGTGGTACATATGTACAATGGAATACTGCTCAGCCATAAAAAAGAATGAAATAATGCCATTTGCAGCAATGTGGATGCAACTAGAGATCATCATACTAAGTGAAGTAAGTCAGAAAGAGAAAGAGAAATACCATATGATATCACTTATATGTGGAATCTAAAATATGGCACAAGTGAACCTATCTACAAAACAGAAACAGACTCATAGACATAGAGAACAGACTTGTGGTTGCCAAGAGGGATGGGGGGAGGGAGGGGGATGGACTGGGAGTTTGGGGTTGCTAGATGCAAACTATTTAGAATGGCTAAATAATAAGGTCCTACTGTATAGCACAGGGAACTATATTCAATATCCTGTGATAAACCAGAATGGAAAAGTATATTAAAAAAATGTATATATGCGTATAACTGAGTCACTTTGCTGTACAGCAGAGACTGGCACAACATTGTAAATCAAGTATACTTCAATAATAAAAGAAAAGATTTCATGCCCTTGATCCTCAGTTTTATCATCTGTAAGATAGGATGATACCTATCCTATTTGAAATTTAAAGCTAATGTCTGTAAAAATGCCTGGCTTAGAGCATGTGCAGTAACGGATTCTCAAAAATGGTAGTTTGTATATATGGATACGTGTCTTATACATATGGCTATATCTGTATGCACATGTACAGATATAAATCTGTGTTACATATGTATATGTATGTAAATATGTTTTCATATATCTCTGTAAATGTGGTAGTGGAGCCACTGTATTGAACAACTTTCTCCAACCTCCCCTCACCAAGCCCAGCTGTCCCTTCAAACCAGCTTCGTGGGGTGTTCTTTCCTCGCCCTGGGATAAAATCTCAGTCAACTCCCATCCCTTTTCCGGTCACTCTTCAATATCAAACAGTCTTGCTGTCACTTTGAGTCCCAAGCACAGTCTAATTTCCGTGAGTAAAATGTCAAGCCCAGAGTTACAGTTCCTCAGCCCCCCAAGGGTCATTAAGTAGTCATTGAATGCATGAATGAATAGGCACCTATATCCTAAGCTGCATTTTATTTTATCTGTTTAGCCAGGGAGGCTGCTGTGGACCATGATGACAGGGTGGCCTTACCCTTCTCCTCCACATGTCCCCCAACCACCCGTGAGCACACAGGTTTCCAGGGGAGGAGAAAGAAGGGGATTGCCTCGTTCAGATGTAATCACATGCTGCTGGCTGTCGTGGGTGCTCAAAGCTCACTCTTTCTCTTGAGGGGGAGGGTGCTTTTTCTGGGTTTGTAGGAGACTTGCCTGCTGGGAGCTTCTCCTTCTCCCACTACTTAAGGCATCCCATCCACTGGCATGCCTTTTAAAGGTCCCCCTATTCAGATGTTCGAAGTTGGGGGTCACATTGCTCCACCAGCCAACAGCAGGTCCCTCTGCCTCATGGGACGACTCATGGGAATGCTCATGCACCCAGGCCTCCAGCTCTAGGGGACATATGTCAAGCTTTCTGAGTGGTTCCCCCTCGAGCCTGTCTCCTTTGGCTTGAAGTAAGGAGCAAATACCACCTCCAGGGCAGCCACCGGGCAGCGGCAGCTGGCGGGTGATGGGGGAAGCAGAAAAAAGGTTGTGAAAAGGGAAAATGTACCACATTCCAACCAACCACTCCTTTCAAGAAAATCCTCTGTCCTGGCCTCTTTATTTCAATCCTTTTATAATTCCCAGTGAGTAACATTTTAGCATCCTATTACATGTAGATAAACGCCAAGATCTAGAACCTATATGTCGAGTCTTCATAAAGGTCACCTGTGCATTAAAATGTGAAAAACTCAAATTATGAGAAAAATAATCTGAGAAAATAACTTAAAAGTCAATCTGTTGTACATTATGCAGTGCCATTCATTTATTCCATAGTTTTTGAGCACGTGCTGTACTGGGCTAGACTTCAGCCCTCAAGTCCCTCCCACCTGGTCAAGGAGACCCCCATGAACAGAGGGAGGGGATCCTTAGAAGGGAGGATCAAGCCAAGTACATGAGCCTCGACTCCTGGTTAAGACTTTGCCCTTTCCCCCTAATCACGTGGTTTCCCCATCAGGCATCCCTGACCCCTGAGAGTCTGAGTAGGCAGTTATGGGGAAAGGGTATCTTTGAGCTATTTTTAGGATTTCAAGAAGCTTAGCAGGAACCATACCCTGCTTCCCAAGGTAAATCTGCAAAGGTCAATAACACATCAAGTTTCTTTGCTTTGAGCTGAAATTTTATTAGCACTTCTTATCTCCGGCTAATCAACAGTTCTGATTGGCAGCCTTGTGGCTTTGATTATTTGTAAATGGAGACATGAATTAATTCATAAGTCATGAAGTTTGGACTCCACATGCACACAGAAGAAATTATTTAAAGAGAGTACGCCAGGGGAGGTTTCAAGCAGGGGAGTGAACATAGCAAACCTGGGTTTTAGAATGCTCTCCACAGGTTGAGAGGGAAAATGGATTGAAGGGGCGAAGAAGGGCAGCGGGAAAGCCTGTCTGGAAAGACTGGTGAGTGACCCAGGCTGATCCTTGTGCACCATCCATCCATTTGACAAATTTATTGAGCAGCTACAATGTGCCAAGCACGGCACCATGCGCTGGGGCCTCAGCAGGGATGGGCCACAGAGACAGAGGCTGTCCTTGACAAGCATGCTGTCCACGCCAAGCATGCTGTCCATGAGGGTGTAGCTACTAAACCATCGCACAAAAGGATGTGTGGTTAAGGGTCAGCATGGGTGCTGTGAAGACACCGTCTGGGGCGCTAGGACAGTGGGACCGGTCCTGATGTTGATCACTGTATTGTATTTAAGGTCTGGTCAGAGAGATGGTGCTAGAAGAATGGATCAGCCCTAAGCAGGAAATGCAGCGCTCCTTACCTCCCACCCCACTACCTGGTCCTGTACTTATCCTGGTCCCAGCACAGGGTAAGGGTCATTAAGTAGTCATTGAATGCATGAATGAATAGGCACCTATATCCTAAGCTGCATTTTATTTTATCTGTTTAACAAACTTCTACGTAATAGTAATTTACCATGCACCAGCCACCGCCGTAAGTGCTCTACAAACATTTACTCAGTTAATCCTCATCATAACCCTTCAGAGGTAAATATTATGACCAACCCCATACTACAGATGCTGAAACGGAGGCCTACGCAAGTTAAGTCTGGCTCCAAGGTCTGTCTATACCAGTGGCTCTCAGAGTGTTGTCCCCACACAGGCAGCATCCTCATCACCCGGCGTGGGGTGAGGGCATGTTGGAGATGCAAATTTTCAGCCCAGACAAGAAGGTTAGCACTGTTTTTAATGAGTCCTCCGGCTGATTCAGACCCTGCTGTCATTTAAGAAGCCCTGGGCCACACCTACCGAATATATGGAATATATCTGAATAAATCCAATCACACGTATCCAATCATAAGAATTATGAGTGATCTTGTTAAAACTATAGCTTCTTTGCACCACTCCCCCAACCTACTAAATCAGATGGTGGGGGTGGGAACCTGGGAATCTGGATTTTTAACAAACTCCCCCGCATCGGTCAAGTTTTAGAAACATTCATCCAAGATTTAACACTGCACTGGAAGAAAAAAGATGAGACTTCACACAGAGGGTGTGTCCGGCAGAGGGCAGGTTTATCTTTCCTGGACGCCTAGTCAAGCACTGCGGCTGTCCCATCCTGGAGTTAAGAGGACAGCAGACTGCAGGCCAGGTCACGGGTATAAATCTCCCGGGCCTGATCCAGTGTGTGCTGTTCAAGACTTCCTAACCAGAGGAGCAGATTCCACCTCCTGCAGGAATGTTAATGCTGCCTCGCTGGGATACTTGCAGATCAGCCTCAGAAGTCCCATGCTCCGGGCAAAAGTGCCTTTATTGCCGTCTCTTTGAGAAGCATAGGTCATCCTTGCCAGGGATTTCCTGTAATAAATACCTTTGTCATCTTGACTACTGAAGCTGTTGACCTGAAACACCTTAGGCTGAAATGTTACCTCTGCCTACCTCTCCATAGTCACCTGAGCTTTGCAGTGTTGGGGTTTGGGAGAGGCTGGGGAGAGAAAGAACCAGCCAGGGAGGGATGGAATCACCTAAGAACAGTGTCATTTCCCCTGCTCCTCCCAAATCTCTTTGCCTACTACTGACAACCAAATGGGCAATGATGGAAACAATTGGGTATATTCTAAGATTAATATTTCTAAATTAAAAGGGTAAAGCCAGGCATGTGGGGTTTTTTTGTTTTTTTGCTGTACGCAGGCCTCTCACTGTTGTGGCCTCTCCCGTTGCGGAGCACAGGCTCCGGACGCGCAGGCTCAGCAGCCATGGCTCACGGGCCCAGCCACTCCGTGGCATGTGGGATCCTCCCGGACCGGGGCACGAACCCATGTCCCCTGCATCAGCAAGCGGACTCTCAACCACTGCGCCACCAGAAAAACCCCAGGCATGTGGTTTTTAATCCAGCTTTCAATTTATGATGCACTCTGAAATGTTCGTGATGCTCAATCTGCCCAAAACTGATGAAAATGTACTAGACTGGGCAGTACAGACCATGGAGTCTAGGTCCTGTGCTGCCACCAGTTACTAGTCAGTGTGACCCTGAGCAAATCTACCCTTAGGTGACGTATCTGTCAATTGATGGTAATCACACCCACTCGTGGTGTTGTTGGGAGGGTTATATGAGCAGACGGCTGTGAAAAGTGCTTTGCAAACTGTAACATGCTCTCTAGGTGTGAGGGGTTATCGCGGCATCAGAGGGGGCCCTGTGCAGATCCAGACCTGGAAGCATCAGACACAGAGGAAGGTGAGTAGGCAGAGCGGTGTCCCAGGGTGGGGTTGGGAGATACCCACTCTATGGCAACAGCTGACTTTTCACACCGAAACCCGTGTCTTCAGCTTGTCAGTATGACACCCACTGAGCCACAGCCAAATGGACCCAGGGAATCATTGCTCTTCCCAGACGCTGCAGAAGTCGGACCCTTAGGATCCAGCTCTGGCAATAGAGAGGTTCAAGCTCCGAGGGGGACTGGCTGGTCCACCGGAGCCAGCTTACACTGTGAGCCGACAGTGCATCGCTCCCCAGCTCTGCCTTCAGCGACGTCACGTTAGTAGCATGAATTGGCCCAGGTGGAAGTATGTACGCCACAGAATTGGCAAGCACTACAAGTCAGAGTGGGTTTTGTTTGCTTTTTGTTTCTCAGAGAGCAGTTGTTAAACACTTACCAGTACATCACTGAGTGACAGCAGAGACAGGATGTAGCTGTTGGGATCTGGAGGCATCTGCAAAAGTTGAAGAGAGTGTACCGGAAAGTTCCTCCTCCACTCAGGAGTGGGGGTACCATTAAACCATTAAACTTCTACTGATGAATATAGGGAGACTTCTCAGGGGAAAAAGCATTTCATAAACCACTTACACAGTGAGAGACTGACTTCTCACTATGTGACATTGGGGCAAACCCCACTCCCCTAATACACATACTCCAATATCAGACCCAGTGCCACCACCTCCAGGCAGTCCTCCCTGATACTCCTCACCAGACTATAGGGAACCTCAGCATCCTCTCAGTTCCTACAAAGACAGTTAGGGTGTTTCTTCAGGCTCAGGCTTTGGAGTCAGAATGTTTGAGTTAAAAACCCCAGATTGACCACCTACCAGCAACAAGGATAAGTCAGTGAATCCATCTGTGAAATGAGGCTAAGAAACTCTAGCCGTCAAGAATTGTTGAGAGGATGCCTGAGCTAATGCTTATAAAGTACTCAGCATGGTGCCTGGCACACAGTAAGTGCTTAGTAAACACTAGTCATTAAAACACCAGTTCTTCCGAACTATCATTTCCGTTTGCACAGGCAAAGGCTGTGTCTCTCTGTCGGAATTGAAGTTTTGCAAGAATAGGGACCTTGCCTTATTCATCTCTCACCCTCACCGAGTCTCTAAAAGCCCAACTCATGCAAAGCCCTCAGGAAGTCGTCGACATAAACGGAACTGCAAGCAGGCAGGTTTCCTTTCTACAACTTCTCTACTCAAAAGATTGGATGAACCAGTGACAAGAAAATGCCAGGTGAGGACAGGTCGACGTCAGTCAACAGGTGTCTGCTATGCTGCGCAGCCTGGATCCTTCACAGCCCTTCTCCAGACCTTGCCCTCCTCTGGAGGAAGCTGCCTAGTCTAAGGTTATACCTCTCCCCGGGGCAGCCAGTGTCCAGTGACTGGTCCATGGGGGAGTACAAAGACCTCACCCCAAGCCTTGATCCAGGACATCTCCGAAGGACCAGCCCATTCCAGAGATCCCCATGGGATCAGCTGGGGGCTCTTTTACGATTGCCTTGCAGCCCAACCTCCCGCTGCCTCCCTAATTTTTGTGCAGCTTTTGTTCCGAAAAGCACTCCCTAATGTTAGAATCCTGCTGGCTAATCTCTGCCTCAGACCCAAGGCAGTACCCAGCGTGTCTGTGTCCCTCTGAGAGCCAGGGTCCACTCCCCAACCTCCCACCTCTGTCATTCAGAAGAGTAGGTGACACCTCAGCCTTCTAAGATCATGGTTCGGTGTCAAATAGGTTCTAGCACATTCTCAGACAACCTCTTCCCCACCTCTGGGCCGGCCACAGTTTCACTAAGGGCTCCCCTCCAAGGTCAGATTTTAGCAAAGGACCTTCCCCTCCCTCCCTGATCCCATCTCCGTTCACAGTCTTTATCCCCAGGCCCTTGTTCAGCACCTGACTTAGGTTGGGTTCAGAAGCAGACCTTGAGATGACAATTTATTTACAAGTGATTTGCATGTGCTCCCAGGAGAGACTGGAGAGAGGGAGTGGGTGAAGGAAAACAGGGAAGAGAGAGGAAGGAAGCAAGGATATCATCCCAGGGGATCCCAGCACCAGCCTGATCCCACGGGGAGCTCTACAGGGCAAATTACACCTGCCTGCAGGCGAGGAAGCTGGTTCCAGTCAATCATGGGCTGTGAACCTCCCCAGTTAGGTCAGGCACTTTCAGCCCTGTGCCTGAGCAAACGGCTCCAATAGCTCAAAGGCAGCCTCCTGAAGAAGGCTGCAAGCGAAAGCCATTGAAAGCAAAGCACACAGAAGCTGGAGGGTGGTCGTAGGAAGGGGACCCTGGATCTGGGCGGAGCCTAGTCAGCATCCACTACAGCTCCACCACTGATATTTAACTGCAGAATGGAAAACAAAGACTTGGAGGGGGGAATACTGTGGTGTCAGGAAGAGAGCACCAGGCTTGGGCCAGAATCCCAGCTCGGCTTGTTCTTCGCTGTGTGAGCCAGTCTCAGCACTTCTCTGACCTTCAGTTTTACCGTCTGTAAAATCAACATAATAAGAGGAAAAAACAATCGCTACCTCTATAGGGTGGTTGTGTGGTTTAAATAGAATTATGTGGGGCAGAGTGTTCTGTAAGCCATGGGGGGATTCCTGTCCCTGAAAGATGCAGCCTCCTGTCACCGACACGATCAAGCCCTATGCCAAAACTCGGCTGGGATTTCCTCCTTTCTCCCCATTGCTGATTTCATTTACTCGCTTTCCTTGAAGGCATCTATGTTTGCACTGCAGGCTGTTAAAACTCTTAATTCAAAATAACCCAATAAAATGCTCTGGGGGCTTGCTGGTTCCAAATAGATATACAAGGAGCAGGCTGGCCCAAAACACAAAACTCAGAGGCCCAACCAGGGCAGAGGTGCTTCTCCCAGGCCTGGGAGAATGGCCCCAGCCGGCTGAGCTCTCCACAGCCAGCTCATTAAATCCTCATCACCAGGACACAGAGCCAGGTGGTGAGCGCTGTTTGTCCAGCTGGGCTGTGTGAGAGGCCCAGGAGGAAACGACGAACATCTTACCTGGAAGCCAGCCTAAACAGGACCCCCGGCATGGGGTCACAGCCCCCTGCCCACATAGCCCATCCTGTGGTTAGGGACCCTTTCCCTTTTTTCCTAGAGCCCTACTTAAAGCCTGACCCAGATCCCTGGGATGGAAACCCAATGCGCTCTCAACCCAAAGGGCTGCTTACACCTTGGAAGAGGAAAATGCAACTGATCCCCCTGCGCAGGTGAAGAGAAGGGCTGAGAAACTGCTGACTGCCTTAATTTCATCCAGAAGCACCATAGCAGCACGATGACTGGCCTGGGAGCCCAGAGGTTTGGCCTGAGGCCCTGGCTTTGCTGATGATGACTTGGACCAGTCACTTCCCCTCTGGGTGTGGGGGAGGGGGGGCTCAGTTTCCTTACCTGCACAATGAGAGTGCATCTCCTGCCTGTCCAAAGGCTTGTGAGGGACACAATGGGAGGGGTTGCGTGTCTGTGCAGATGGAGGTGGGGTGGGCTCAGCATAGCTTCCATTTGAGAATCGCCTGCCGGGCACCAGATGCACTGCACGCATCTTCCCATCGAGTCTGCAGGATAAATAGTACCCCTTTTGGAGACGAAGAAACAGGCCAGCGGGCTCCAAAACTCATGCTCTTTCAGCTTTAGACACGAGCTCCGGAGGGGGCCCAGGTCCCGAGAAATCAACAGGCAAATGTTCCGTCATTCATTCATTCAGTTGGGGTTTTCTGGAGCCCAGCTAAGCACAATGATGACGGTGCCGCTGCCCACAGGGCGCATTTTCCCTCCTGTTGAAGCCCCGCCTCCCGGTGGCCTGGTCTCCGGAGGCCTCTACCATTTAGCTCCCGGCCACAGGACAAAGCTGGAGCAGGGCCGCTGCGTGACTTTTGCTGGGCAGCTCACCAAGGCAGAGAAAAGCCCTCTCCATGAACTGACGGGCCACACTGCGAGTCAGGTCTGGCCTTAATGACAGTCACAAGAGCAATACCAGCTGGAGTGGCGCCCGCCGTCCGCGCCAGGCTCAGCAATGGCTGCTTTCCACGTGTTCCCTCGGTCTCGGTCCTGTGGTATGAGCGCATGCGCCGTCCAAGGTCACACAGCCGGTGACGAGCAGCGCGAGGCTCAAGCCGCATCCTTCCGCCTCCCGAGCCCAGGCCCATCTCTGCAGCCGCTCTTTGCCTGACACCCTCGGTGACTTTGAGCAAAATCCCTCCACTCCCTGGGCCTCAGTTTCCCCACATGCAAATGGTCAGGCAGGACTTGCCGAGATCTCTTCCCACCTCAACAATCAAGGGTCTTGACCTGGGAGATGGAGGGGGAAGGGTGGCCCATGGCTGGCCTCCAGGACCCACAAAGGGCCTCCTCCCTGGAGAAGCGGACACGGAGCCCCGCTGGGCCTCGGCTCAGCGGAAGGGGACGCCTCGGGACAGGGTTCGGCCCTACCGGACAGCTTCTCCCTGAAAGCCAAATTTCTCACCGACGCCAAAGTGAAAGGCCGTCCGTGACCTCCCCGAGCAAGCTGCTCGCTGTAATGGGTCCCGCGCTAATGAGCTCGGAATGTCAAATTCCATCAGTCTGGCAGCGCAGACACGAAGCGATGAAACGTCCCATTCCAGGAGGAGGTATAGTTCTCTTGCCTTTTTCTGTTTCTGTAGTAACATTCGTCACTGCTACACATGAAAATAAAAACCAGATGGAATCCCCATGATGAGGAGAGGGTCTTCCCCATCCCTGTGCAGTAGGACAAAGCCCACAGTGGGCACTTAGGGTCCCTGGCTACCAGCTTCTCAGCAGAGCAGCCTCCCAGCCAGGGCCACAAGACAGCAGAGCAGGAAAAGACCCCCTGCTCTGCTGGGTCTTACCTGTCTCTTCCCCTCTGGGCCTGAAATCATAAAACAGGTCATGGAGCAGGTGAAGAGCTGAGGTTTCCCCAGCCCTTCCAAACTCCACCCTGGCCATGGACCCTTACTCCCCTTTTCTTCCTCCTGGGTGCCTTTGTCCGGCCCTGGATACGCAGTCAGGGCCACTCATCAAAAGCACATTCTTAGGAGGGCTGCAAGCAAGCACAGGGAGCTAAACAGAATGTACTGAACCAGGAGGAGACTAGGACCAGAGCCTGAACCTCACCTCCTCCAGGAAGCCTTCCCTGACCACCATGGCCTTCTTCAAAGTCATCCTACACTTTAAGATCAAGTCACATGACTTCTACCTACCATCAACTTGCCTTGCTCACTAAATGTGTCATGTGTCTTGATAAAATCTTCCTCTAGACTGTCAGCAGCCCCTAGGGGACAAGAAGCCCTCAATACTTGCCCTGAGGACCTCCTTGGTCCCTAGCACAGTACCTGGTTCAACAAAGCTGCTCTGTAAATGTTCGTGGAAAGAATGTAGTTACAGCATCACTTTGATAAGTATTAATAAAGCAATAAGAGTCATCTCCTGACCCCCTACTGCATATGCACTGGGCAAAGTATTTTACCTGCATTAACTCAATCCCACACAACGCTATCAGATGCTGCTGTTCTCACTTTACAGGTGAGGAGCAGAGAGCTATGACTTGCTCAAGGAATTTGCACTGAAGTCCGCAGGCCCCAAAGCTATGTCCTTCTCCACTCCCTGTGTTGAGACAGGAGGCAGGTCCCTGAGATGCCTGCCATGAGGACTGCCTCTCTCTGTTCTGATCCGGGCAGGTGAAATGGAGGGTAAAGAGGTGGGCTGACCAATGTTCCCTCCCCAAGCCTCAGCTTTGCCGCCCAGCTTGGCTGGTCCCCTGTACACAGTGGTGCCCACTAACTGCAGCTTATGCCCATCCTGGGCAGGTGGAAGCCCACAAGCCAGGAGAGCCCCGCCCAGCTCAGGGTCAGCTGGGGGTAGTGGCCTCTTACTAGTTCTACAGCAAACGTCCTAGAGGTCCAGGCAGAATCTCAATCTGCTCATCTACAAAGTGGGGAGAATCCCTGCCCACTCAGCGGGCTGATGAACAAAGAATTAGAAAGGGGGCTGCTCTTAGCTTAGGCACCTGTTGGGGACGCGTTAGGGTCTGAGCTGGGCCCTTCCGACTCTCCCTTCATCCCGCGAGGTAGTGTTTCCCTAAGTCAGTTTCCCCCTGGAATAGCAGCATCCCGGCAGCCACCCCCAAAACAACCGGCTGATGGAAAGGTGAGCAGGTGCTGCTCAGTAAGGGAGGAGGGGGGATCAGCTCTCAGGAGGCAGTGCAACCAGGCCCCCGCACCCAGCAGAGCCCTAAGCTCTGCGCTGGAACTTTCCCCTTCCCTATGTACCCCCCGTACCCCCCGACCCTGTTTTACCTGCATCTTCAGCTCAGTCCAGCCACTGAATTCAGTAGCCGTTTGTCCCAGTGCCCCCGACCTCACACAGGTGTACTGTGTACTCACTTGCTTTCAGGAAAGTAAGTAGTTTTTTGGTGAGCAGCCAGTAAAGGGGACTGGATATGGGCAGAGAGGGGTACACAGACCCCTCCCCGGGGGACTGCCCCAGGCATGTTATCGAGTGTTCCTGAAACCCAATGCCCGACCCAGTGGGGCAGCCAGGTGTGCCCCAAGACATGGCTGTTTGTCCTCTTCTGGAAGAGTCACAGGAACTCCTGACTGGAGGGTCCAGAGACTGAAGACAAACATCACAACTGCTCCGTCGTCACCTGCATGCATCCCTCCCCCGACTGGGCCCCTGTCTGGGGCTGTGGGCCTGTCTCTGATGGGCCAGCCTGGAAAGTCATCTGGCCCCGCTCTCCCCAAGGCCTCCAAGGCCCCGAAAGCCCACAGGCCAGCCTGACCCCACCACAGCCCAGAGGTGTCCATTTCTTCCTCCACCTCCTCAGCACAGGTAGTGACAAGGCTCTGGAGGAAACTCGAGAGGTTGGCTCCCTTGAAGTGGAGAAGGAGGTCAAGAGACACATTTCCCAACTTTCAAAAGAAATTGTTTGGGATAATTAATCTACACATCACCAACACCAAGGGATTGCTTTATATCAGAAGACATATAATTAAGAAAACAGTAGCAGGTTTGTTGTGTATTTTGTTCCTAAAGAACGCTAATTATGTTTAGCACCCTGACACATCCAAAGGTTCTCCCCCAATATTTAGAAACCAAACAGAAGTTGGCTGCAAGGTACCTCTTTACCTAGACTCAGAACAAGGAGGGTCATGGAACGAAATGGGCCTCCAACAGGTCTTGGAACTGGCTTTTCAGCCTGTGATTGCTGCCCCTAAGAGGAAAGGTACTTGCAATTGCTAAACCGCACTCACCATTGCTTAATTACATCTTCAGATCAGCACCTAATTTGCCTAGGGTGCAACTGAGCTGGCGTGGGTGTAATTACTTGCCAGGGACACAACTTAGCAATGCAGCTGCAGCCGGGGCACACGGGGAGCCATGCTCAGCTCCGCTCTGAGAGGCTGTGGTCCCACAGCTGTGGCTTCCAGGGCCCTGGACCCCAGCAGGCTGGACGAAGGCCGCCCCAGCCCAGCTGCTCCCTAGAAGCAACCTGGGTGTCAGGAAGCTCAGAAAGGTCCATCTGGAGGTGTTCAGAGAGCAACGAGGAGGACACTCCTGGGCTGCCCCTCCTCGGGGGGCCCCTCCCCAGCTGAGGAGGTGACTCTAGAGAGTGACAGTAGCTCTGCCCAGGTCCTGCCCCTTTATCCTGGGAACCCCTGCTGCAGCCTGGTTCCCCTGAGTACTCCATGCAATGGCATGGCAGGGGAAGTAGTGGCCAAAGGGGCTGGCACCCAAGGGGGACAGGTGCATGACCGCAGGCACCTATGCCCCAGGTAAGGAAGAAAAGCCCCCCTCCTGATACTTCCTCGAGTCCTGCTAAGGTCTGCAGTCTGGTCAGACAGGCAACATCAAGGTCCCCACAAAGGAAAGGGGAGCCACTTACGTTACCCCCCAACACACACACACACACACACACACACACACACACACACACACACACACACAGAGACAGACTTTCTTGGAAGGGAAATCCTCCACATAGGAGGAGGGCACCAGCATTTACAGATGGGCCTGCCCTGTGTCCCAAATAGGCTGTTCCTCACTGTACCCTCAGGCAGTTCACACCCCAGGCCGGGGCTACGTTCAGGCCGCTGTCTACTCACAGCCCAGCCCATCACCTCATGGACAGGAGAACGATTAAGGAGTCATGGTGTTGTGATCAAACTTCTAAAAGGATCCTGTTCATTGCACAGCAGAAACTAACACAACATTGTGAAGCAACTATACTCCAATAAAAAAATAAATTAAATGAATTAATTGATTAAATGGTCAAAATAGTAAATAAATAAATAAAACCAATCATAGTGGGGAAAAAAATCCTGTTTGAGATATATCCTAAAATTGTTACTAGTGAAAGACACCATGTCTGGAATTCGCTTGCAAATAGCCATAGGAGGAGAGTGCCCGGGAAAGACAGATGGAGCCAGAGTGACCTTGATTTCATCATTTGTATGTGTTTGCTAGGCTGTATCATGCCCTGGGTGGCTTAAACAACAGAAATTTATTTTCTCACAGTTCTGGAGGCTGGAAATCCAAGATCAAGGTATCTGCAGGGATGGTTCCTTCCAAGGGTTTGAAGGAAGGATCTGTTCCAGGCTCTCGCCTTGGCTTGGAGATAGCTGCCTACACTCTCCGAACTCACATCATCTTCTCTCTGTGTGTCAGTATCCAAATTTCCTCTTTTTATAAGAACACCAGTCATAATGGATTAGGACCCACCTTAATGACCTCATTTTAACTTGATTGCCTCTATAAAGACCCTGTCTCCAAATAAGGTCACATTCTGAGGTACTAGGGCTTAGGACTTCAACATATGAACTTGGAGGACACAATTCAACTCATCACATAATTGTTGTGGAAGATGGGAGATGTATACATTAAACTATTCACTCTACTATTGTATAAGTTTGTGTTTTTTCATAATAATTGGAGGGAAGGGGCATGCAGGGAGGCAATGCTTCAAACAATTGTCATGTCACCAGGTAAACTCCAAGGAGATAAGACATTCTCCAGTGCTCAAAGAAAATCCTAAAACTCAGAGCTGTTTCAGAAGAGACAAGGCAACTTTAGGAGGTAGTGAGCAACCCAGCTCTGAAAACATCCAAGCCCGGGCTGTATGACCACCAGTGAAGTCTTCTGTAGGATCCCTTCTCCGAGGGGAAGCTGGCTTGGCCAACATCTATGTCTTTGCTCAACTCTTGGTTTCCGAAAAAGCCAAGGCTGTCTTGGGCTGCGTTAACAGAAGCACAGTGGCTAGAACAGGGCTGGGAGAGTCCTGTTCTACTCAGAACTGAAGGGACCACCTGGATGCTGGTACTCCAGTCTGGAACCCCATCACAAAAGGGACAGGAAGCATTTCAGAACTACAGGCTTTCATCTGGAAGGGAGCAGCCACGTGCTCAGACAGCTGATGGGTGATGAGCAACTGGGACCTTGGGTCATCGGTCCACACATGCACATTACATGTGAGCACACTGCTCAAACCACGGCTCTTCCTCGGCCCTCCTGAAGATGATAGGACGGTCTGGCCTGTAGCACATTCTAAATAACATCTCCTTTCACCTGCGAAAACTCAAGATTTCCGGGGTGGGGGGAGCAGGGGGTGTGAGCAGAGAAGAGGGGCCATAAAAATGCTCAGACTTTCCATAAACTTCGGCGCTGACCCTCTTCCTCCCACCAGGGTCCCTAGAGCTGATTAAGTCCCCTTGCTGCCTGTAGATGACTAAAAGGGAAAGCGACATCGGAATCAACACAGCATCGTTTACTTAACGAAGCAGCAACCTTCCACTTGAAGTCATCTGCCGTATCAGACACCACTTCTGTTTTTCATGGAAGACATAACTGCAGTCACTTAGAGTGTAGGACAGGAAAGCAGGGAGGGAGGGGCAGGATGAGCCCTTCACGAGGCAGCCGAAAGAGGGCCCTGCAAGGCTGGGGGAGCCAGGGCAGGGAAGACAGCTGCACCCACAGCCCCTCACATGGCTCCCACCAACATGCTCAGCCATGCCCCCTGCCACGGGCACACTTATGCTCACCCGTACACACACACACACACACTTGCAGCCTTCTCCCACAAACACAAACAAGTGTTCACAAACATTCATGCCCACACGTGCACTCTGCCCCTCGGCCTCACTCACAAGCGCACAGGCACCTGTGCTTACCAGCCTTTGGCGCGATGCTTAGGAACGTTGTTTCTGGCTGCTGTACCCAAAAGCTCCACACTGGGAAGGGGGCAGGGGCAGTCCCCAGCCAGTGAAGGAGGGGCTGCTCAGCACAAAGCTGACTCTCAACCCTACAGGCACTTTCAATAATATCACACCCAACACAATCCCCACCGGAGCCCAAGCGTTTGGAACAGAGACCGTGCATTGCCTAAGAGGTGAGGGGGCAGTGGCAGGGCGGGGAGGCCGTCGCTGAAATCCAGCTTGCTTTTCACTCTTCAAGCCGCGGGGCACCCATCCACCCAGAAGAAGGAATGCCTTTTCCTAAGTTTTGCACACACAGCATGGGTTCCAGCAGTCCCTGCACCCCCAAGGCCACGCGCACACTTACTTATCTGTGTACGTGTCCACGTGCTCAGGTTACGTGCTGTGCAAGCCACATTCACATACAGCCTCTCACGCATCTGCAGCCACCAGCACGCAAGGTACGTGGCCATCCTCGGGCTTCCTCACCAGGCTCGCTCCCAGGGGCCCAGGCACAGGTCCTCCTCCTTGCCCTTGGTCTGAGCTGATGATGATGCCCTCAAGCCCAGTCCCAGGTCCTGCTCCCCATAGACAGGGCCTCAGAAGGGGGTGGGGCAGGAATCCTGCCTCAAGGTCCAGGGATCAGGCAGGTGCCCAAAAAGTGACTCCACCTGTCTCCCTTGCCCGGCACCAGGATGAGGCCACTGGTCACACCATCACAGCTGAGGGGAGAAGCCAGGCACTATGGAGCCCTCTGGGTGGCCAGGAACATGGCCCACCTCTAGCATCAGCAGTAGGTGTATGGGGGCAGGGGCGGAGCTCGGTCTCCAGGAAGCCCTAGCTCCCACCTCCCAGGACTTTGCAGCCTCCTGGAGCTAAATGGGGAGAGGCCAAGTCAGATCCATGATTTCCAAATAAGCCAGACCCTTTGACAAGACTGCAGGGTCCAACCTTCCATCTCTTAGGTGCACTTTTACCTGCCCAGGAAGCACAAGGAAAAGGATACCGGGCAGGCCTTGGGACATCTGGCTTTAACGACCCCACCTCTGATGAGGCCTGAAACGTTGTTACCTCCCGCTGGCCTCCCTGCAAGGAACAGGCTCTCCAGCCTGAAGAGTCCCAGATGGGGGCCCAGGAGCGCCCACCTCTGCCCAGAGGACGATGCCCCAGCCTACAGCCTCCTTCCATTCTCACCTTTCAACCCGACAGGGCAGGGTCCAGCCCAAGGGGGCCGCTGACGCGGGCCGCAGGTGAGCAGTCCCGGGCGCCTCCCGGCCCCCACCCAGCTCCAGGCCGCCTCCTCTGGTTTCGGGGAGAAGGAGGGGCGTCCACGTTCTCTGGGGAGCAGAGCGAAGCCCCGCGAAGTGACCCCTTTTCTGAATGAAATTGAGCTGCCATTTTCATCTTCTACCCAAATGTCAGCAGCGTTAGATCAGATTAGGAGTTAATCTCTTGCCAAAATTCATTTCCGAACAAGAGAGGTGTCTGCGGGCAGGTGGAGGTTTGTTGTTTGTTTCAGTATTCCTCCCCACGCACCCTCTTTCTCTCCCTGTCACTGGGGTGCGGGTGGGGGTAAAAGTCAGAATAGAGCGCACTGAGGCCCCTGGGGGTCTAGGGGATGCCGCAGAACGCAGGCGGGGCGGGTGGGAGGGCGGCCGCCCTGGCCCCGCGCCCGCCGTAGCGCCCAGCCCGCGCGTTTGTCCTCCGAACGCTCGGGTAGCTCCTGGGGCGCGCCCGGGTCGTCCTGCCCGGCCGGCAGGAGAGGAACGGACCTGGGGCCAGAGCAGGCAGTGCTCAGGAGACAGGCGCTGCGAGGGCCTGGATGCCTGAGCCGTATCCTCAGCGCAAGACGGACGTCCCTCCCCAAACCCCGCCTACCAGCCCCAAGCCCCCAGCCTCCCTCCCGCGGGCCAGGGCGGTAAAAGGAAAAGGAAAGGCAATTGCAGCCTAAAGAAAAAAGAGGAAAAGGAGGAAATAAACGCCCAAACGAACTGGTCAGTACCTTGCAGGAGGCCTCATTTGACAAGTGACCAGAATACAGCCGCTGGCCTGAATGCATAATTACCACCAAGTGAAAATTCCCCATCTAATTTGATATTTGGTTCTTTGCAGAAGCTATAGCCTTCGTAAATAATATACAAAGTAAGAAACCTAATCCCGCCTGCTAGAATGTTTAATTCATCATTATGCGAGCTAATTGGAAGGTGATTATATGGTAATTGCTCATTAGTGGTGTATATTTATCGCTGTACCTTATGTCAAGGCCATGGGAATTGTGTAGAGTCTGTTCTCTCATTTCAAGGATCAGTTTCAGAAGCAGGAGCGAAGCAGGCAAGATCAAGTTCTTCCTGACGTCAGGGTCCAGCAGAGGGCTGTGGAGACCCGCGCTATATATAGGACCTGGAGCCGGCTGGGGGCAGGCGCGGCCTGGGTCCGAGCTGAGGCGGTGAGCCGGGCAGCCAGACCACTGCCGGGCAAAGCCGGTCCTCCCGGGGAAAGGGAGGAGAGGCATGGGGCTGGGAGCCCTGGACCATTTTCCAAACGCGACCCCATCCCCATTCCAGGCACCTCCCTGGCGCATCAGGTGCGTCTCGGCCTCTGCGCTTATGCTGGGAGAGGAGACCTTGCCCCTGCGCTTTCTCTAGGACTCTCTGGCGGTGTGCAGTAGGTGTGGGGTAGAGAGGGGGACCGGCGAGGCTTGATTTGTACACTGGGTGGGAGACAGGGAGAGGGAAGGTGAGGCTTGATTTGGAGAGCCATATGGAATTTGGGGTGGTAGAGACCCGGTCTTCCTCCCGGATCTGATCGCCTAACAGTTGGTCAACTCCCACCTCCTTGGCGGGCCAAAAAATTCTCTCAATTCCTTCGCCCAGCGAAGCAGGCTGCAGGCCGGACAAGGGTACCAGGTTGGTGCCTAGGGAGGGGGACCCAGAGTCTCTCTCTATGGTAGGCGAGTAGAGCAGGGCGAAAGAAGCATGGAGAAAGGCAGGGCTTGAGCCCAAACCAGCCCCAAGGCCAGCGCCTGAGCTGGGAACTTGGGACAGGCAGGAAGGCAGGTCTGAAATCCCCGAGGCGCGGAGGAAAGGCGTGGACTCAGCCTGCAGGGGGAGGTGAGGGCAGGGGCGAGGCCGTGGCTCTCCAGCAGCTCGGAGGATCGGCCGGGGCGCTCGGAGACCAGCCGCCAGCCGAGCATCCTCGCACGTGGGCGTGATCTTTGGCGCGCTCTGGCGCCCCCTCGGAGGAGTGCGACGCTCCTTTGCCCTACCCAGACCCCAGCCCGGAACGCCGGGCACCCCTACTTACAGCCCCGGGGCCCTCCCATGTTCCCCCAACCCCCTCGCCGGGCCACAGGCACTGATGAACAAAAGGCCAATTAGACGCTGGGGCGCGGCTGATGAATGGACCTTTCGCTTTCAAGCGTGGCACCGCCTCGGGTTTCCCGGAGTACTGGGTCGCGCCGGGAGAAGCCACCTGCCCCAGCGGGGTCACGGCTGGGGTCAGCGAGTTCTCAAAACTCCCACTTCCCCCTCGCTGAGGGGCTGGTAGGGGGAAGTAAATGCGGCGGCCGAGCGGCGGACGCAGGAGCGGAGCGGCGGGCTAGGCGCGCCCGCGGTCCCGCAACTCGGCCTCGAGGCACCGCGGCCGAACGCTGCAGGCCCGCTTCCTCTCCCGCCCGGCCTGCCGCTGCTCTGAGGCGGCACCCAAGTAAACCAAACGCTGATTGCTGGAATAAGAAGGGCCGGCCTGGGAAAATGCGGTTACCAAAAAAAAAAAAAAAAAAAACGTCTGCTGTTTGCCAAACTCCGGAGCGAGTGGTGCGCTGCGAAACAATAACCGAACCCGAGCCTTCTCACTAGACACACACGTCTAGATCCCGAGACACACACACATATGCTGCCCTGCTGCCGGCATGGACGCCATCACAGGGGACCCCCACCCAAACACGGAGAAATGTTCCCGCCAGTCGCACACTCGGAGGCCATTCCAATCCTCTGAGAGCCACAACTGCAGCCGGCTCACAGCGACCAGACGCTCGCACACAACTTCTTTACACAATTGCATTTCTACACCTTTATAAGCACTCTAATTACAGCCGCGCAGCTGCACGTTCCTGCCCTAACTCAATACAATCTAGATGCACAAGGAAAGCTGGACACCTTGACACTCACAATCTACACAAGTAGCCCCGGCCTCTCAGCCTCTAACGCACGCAGTTAGCACAATTAGCACCTACACATCCTGACTGAAATCCTGGCTCAGACACACAAACAACTGTTCCACAGACCTCACTGGTACACTCAACCTCTACAAACCCACAAGCACAGCCTCTCCCTAACTCACATCCACACCCTTAGTCCGACTTGCAATTGCCCGCATGCGGGGAGCCTAGCCCAGATGCCCCCAGCCGCGGCGCGGGGCCCCGGGCGAGGCCTCCGACCCGCCAGAGTCCCTTCCCTATCGGCCTGCGCGTCCGAGACTTTGTTCCCTGCGACTCGAGGCGGGGACGGGGAGGAACCGAGGTTTCCAAGGCCGCGCGCAGGCCCGAGCCCCCTTTCTGCCGGGCCCGCTTGGTGCGCCTCTCCGCCCGCCACAATCCGCCCCTAGCACAAAAGTGGCCCGGCAGGTTCCGGGCCGCCGCCAAAGCTCCCGCTCGGGCTGCGCTAGGCTGCCGGGAACAGAGTTGGAGTGAGCTGGCGGCACCGGACACTCAGACAAGAGGCAGTAAGTACCCGGAGGAGTAAGTACCCGGAGGTCCGAAGATTTTCCCACCTCAGGAGTTTCTGGTGCCTTGAACAGAGCCACCCCCACCCCACCCCTCCGCCCACGCCTACCTGGCCCTTCGCTGCGCTGAGGAACTGGACCCCAAATGAGACACGCACGCGGAACCCACGTGTACCTCTCAGGAAGGAGAATGTAGCCCAGGCACACTTGGGTTATACGTTCCGTTTCACTCTCTCAGGGAAATGCAAACTGAGAACCCAAGCCTCTCGGTCAGGCGAACGCACAGGGAAGGCCCACAAGTAATCAAGAAGGGAGTAGGTCATGGATCAAACGTGTAACCTACATCCCCATTCGGGGTAACAGGCAAGACACAAGGCAACATGCGTGCAGTTCCATGTGTAGGGAGGAACGCAGAACCTGACCCTCGATGCCCATTGAACCCTGCCAGGGTCATCTAGGCCTGGCACCCGTGTACCACGAGGGAGGACACAGACCTGCGGCACGCAGCTCCCACGCTTCCCTGCCCAAGGGGCTCCAGCCCAGCACGCGCGCACTGTGACGGGGACGCAGCCACAAGGCACACGCGCCCCGCACCCTGCCCCGCGCCCCGCGCCCAGATAGTCATCGTGGGATGGCATCTCGCAAATATTTATATTCCTCAGCGCCACGGCAGCCCGCGTCCACATTAGACGCTCTAATCCTGCCACTTTAAATAGATGAATTAATAAAGCAAACGAGCGGCTAATAAGCTGACTGTCCAGCCTTTTTGAGGCGGGGGAAGGACTCGAAAGTGCGCCAAATTTGTTTGCAGTGGATCAAGGCGAGCCGCCTCTGCTTCACTTTCTTTATCTTAATTCCGACTTGAAAAGATATAATTATCTAGTTTGAACAGAGCTGCTATCAAATCCTTCTTTGGGCCGGGAAGGGGGGCGTTGGAGTGGATTGCGGCTCTCTGAGCCGCTCCGTGCAGCCAGAGATAGCGCGTAATGAAGATGTGGCGGCCCGAGATACAAAGGGCATTAACCTCATTAGCATGAAACCTTTTCTTCTTACCATTGTGGGACCCTTTCAGCCGCCTAATCCCCCCTATTTTCAAAGCTTGGTTTGTAATAAAGCTTTTAGGTTTTTTTTTCCCCAAAGCTAATAGTATTCTCTGATGATTTTATTGCTGTTACACTACATAGGACATTTACAAAAAAAAAAAAAAAACATCACCCTCCCCCTTTCTTGTACTTAAAAAAAAAAGTATATGGTTCTTGCAGAAGTAAGCCTTTTATCAAGATGGGAAATTTTCTTCAGGAAAGGCTAGTCTGAATTTTAACAGGTCTGTGCTCTGTGTTTGAGGCATTCTGGGTTTGGCGAAGTGGATAGAAGGAAAAGGTAACTTGCTTAAAAGAAAGAGGTGCAGCAATGCTGTAGCAGGGACTGCAAAACACTTGGGAGAGCTCTTGGTCACAGAGGTCCCGCTGTCCAAGTGACTGGAAACCCCACTTGAGTTTCCAGGATACACAGGACAGCACCTGTCCCTTCGAGAGGCAAGCCTGTGTCCCCTCTCGCCCCAGAATCCTCGGGCAGTGGAGTCTCCCCGACTACACCCACACCTTCCCAAAGAGTCTGCGTGGAAATGCACCATAAACAGCCAGGGTTCTCCAGAGAAACAGAGAGGGAGAAAAAAGGAGAGAAAGGCAGAGATAAAGGGGAAAAAGAGGGAGAGAGGCCAAGAATGAATTCTACTTTCGAAGAGAGGAGGGGAGGGGAAAAAAAGAAAGAAAAATTTCCATAGTGCCCTATAGTCCCCACACGTGCATGGAATGTCTAATCTTAACTTTTCAAGGCAGGATGTTAACAAAGCTTGTATTTTCGCCCTGCATTGTAACTTGGCCTTATCACAGTGTAAAGGGTGGGGAGATTGTCCTAAATTATGTCCAGGCAGCCCCCCTGGATCCGTGGATTAAGAGATTAAAGGAGACCACTGGGCAAGGCCTCCTCTTTCCCCTTCATATTCCTGGTATGATAATTGCTTAAACTGATTTGCACTTTCACAAAAGCTCGCAGGACGCTTTGTAGCTCGAACAGAACAGACGAGGTTTCTCTATCAATGGAAATAAAACTGATTAATGCAGCCTATCAGGATAAGAAGCAAATGAAGCATGCAAAAACAACCTCGTACCCCCAGAAGGGGGAAGGGGGGGGAGAAAAGCTAAGTTTCCTCCAAGACTGGGTACAACTTTTTCTTTAATGTTAAAATTGAGAGTTGAAGGTTCCTCAAAACGCTTGCCTTAAAAGGCTGCTGAGGCCCTTGGGCTCATCCCCTCACCTTTGTCAGATTGGGGCCAGAGAGAGGAAGGAAGGAAGGAAGGAAGGAAAGAAGGAAGGAAGGAAGGAAAGAAGGAAGGAAGGAAGGAAGGAAGGAAAGTAGGGAGGGAGGGAGGGAAGGAAGGAGGAAGGAAGGAAGGAAGGAAGGGAGGGAGGGAGGGAAAGGGAGAGAGAGGGAGAAGGAGAATAGTGCTTTGGGGTTTGAAGTCAGAAACACAGTTTAAAAAGTCCCAGGATCCTGATTCTGCTAAGTGTTTTCCCCAATCCTGGGGGAATACTCGTCAATGCATAACTATATATGTCCAGTTTTTTAAATAACTAGAGGTTAAGAGTAGTAGTAGTAAGGATTTTTAACCTGAAATTCAAATTAAGCTCCCTCTTTAGGCCGTGCAGTGGGCAGAGGTCTGGATGGAAAACTTTTCTCCCATCCCTTTTCTGAAGGACTTAAGTTTTCCTAATCCTCTCCCTTTTCCACCCTCTTCTCTCTTTAACATGCCCGAGAATCCATCAGTCTGGCCCTTTTGTGGGTGGGGAACCTGGGCTTCTTGAGCCTAGTTGGGGAAGGACCACACTCAAAGAGATACTTTTCTCAAGAATTCACTTCAATTTCCCAAGACAACTACTCTGAGGGCATATTGATAAATCTTTATTGACAAAATATTGACATTGACATACTTCTTGGAAGTATATAGTGTGTTAGAATTCTAACAAATTAACACAGAACACAAAAATATTTACATTCTGGTATAGAAGACATTAAGGAAGCATTTTTCACTCTCTTTAGTAAGTCTATGATCTTGGAATAGAAACTCAGTGCTTGAAAACTTGCTGCCGTGTTCTTGGCCACACTTATCATCCCCGCTAACTACAGTCCTTCAGTCTTTGCAATAGATAGATTGAAAGTTTGGAATGGCCTTTATTTACGGCAAATGGTTGAACTCGGCCAATACCTTCAACCACTAAAAGGAGTTTAGTTCGTGGTTTTAAGCCTTGGGATGTTAGGAAAGGAATGTCCAAGAAATAGAATTAATTTAGGGTTTTTTTTCCCAGTACAAGTCCTGACTCCTCTTGTGGGCACCCTCCCCCTCCACCCCCAGCCCCCCATCCTGCTCCCCATTTCTCTGAAAGAGGATCGCTATCGCTGAGCCTACTTCATTAAGCTTTTTTCACAATCACTTTGACGTCAGAAGGTATCAAAAAGTGTTTACAGACTGCACATTTCTTGCAAAAAAATCAAAATAAAAAGCACGCAGAACCTGTCTTTAAAGGAAAAGAAAATTACAATTCACTTTCTGTCTTAAGACACCATTCGCCCAACAACTGCTACATGCAATTCAAGTTTTTGAACAGGTGTGGGATGGGGCTGGATGTGGAATCCCAACGGTTATTATCACTGATTACTTTTAAAGATTGGGGAAAAAAACACTTCGAAGTGCAAAATAAAAAGTCCTGTGCCTGGTTGGGGGTTTTCGTTTATCATTATGATTATCATCATCATTTTTTTAAAAAATCGGACTGCGAGATAACCGGAATACCTGCCAATCATCTTGTCTCGCTGGTTTGGCCTTTGACTGACAGCTCCCCTTGTCAGAGCGCCTTCGGCTTTGCCACCTTTGGATCTCTCTCTCTCTCTCTGTCTGTCTCTGTCTGTCTCTCACAAGCTGCCTCTTCAGACAAGGGTTGCGTGTTCATCAAGGAGCCTCCGTCCTCTGCCATCTCGGCGCGGCCTCGGATCGGGACCCCGCGCTCTTGCCGCCCAGCGTCTGCGTCGCGCCGCCCCTCTCTCTGACTCCCTCTCCCCTTCTCCGTGAATGTGTGTGTGGTTTGTTTTTGTTTTGTAGGGTTTTTTCTTCTTCCCCTCCTCTCCCTGTCTCTGTTTTGCTCCGTGTTGTCCGTTTCTGAGGGGTTCTGTTTGTGTTTTTAATCGTCTGAGGTCACATCTATTTCCTCGGGACTCGCCTGCTTTGTGGCGATTCTCCACCGGTTAATATGGTGCGTCCCTTTTTTCTTTTGTTGCGAATCTGAGCCTTCTTCCTCCAGCTTCTGCCTTTTGAACTTCGTCCTTCGGTTCTGAAACCATACTTTTACCTGCAGGAGAGGCAGATGGGGCGCGTTATAGTTCCTGCACAGCGTCCTCCTACCTCTTCCTCTTTTGCCTGGCCCGGACCTGGGACTGAGACTACGAAAATCCAGTACCCCAGCTGCGTGTCCTATTAGCCGACCTCCCCACGGCCTCCCCTCGGGGAACAGAGCTCCTATCTCGGGGCCGGAGAGAAGGCTGGCTCCCTCCCCTTCTGGCCCTCCTGGAGCACATTTCCCCTGGCCCCGAGGCCCAGAGTGCAGAGTGTCCCCTTCTCACTTTGTCCTGCTCGGGACACCCACATCCCACTAAGTGCAAAAGCCTGGCAAACACTGGGAAACCCCTATAAAATTATAAATAAGGGAAAATTAAAAGAGACACATCCCTGACTCCCTCTACCTAACTAGTGCAGGGAAGATCTCATTCCCACTGCTGCAGCTCCTGCAGGGCCGAATGTGCTTTCTATTTTCTGCCAGTTTCCCACAGCCGCTGCCTAAATATAGCGCCTCCTCGGCAAAGCCTGGGCCCTGGGTAGGCAGTCAAGATTGGCCTGAGCTTTCCCCTCTCTGCCCAGTACTCTTGCAGGTGAGAGCAGAAGCAGTTGTGTGTGTGTTGGGGGGGTGCTGGGGGAAACCGGTGGGGGGGATGATGGGGTGCACAGCCCTGGGGACCAACCCAGCTGTGTCTTTTCAGCTAGGAAAAGAGGCTCAAAAGTGAAAGCTTCTGAAAGACCGTGAGATAAAGGGGAAGTAAGAGAAAAACTGTGAAAGAGAAGGGAAGAGCCCCTCAGTCCTCCTCTTGAACAGCCCCAGGACAGTCCAGGGCCAAGCTCTCACCCCATCACATCACTTCCCACCAGGGCGGGGCTGGCAGCCTGGCCTCCTCGGAGCGCTGCTAGAAGTCTGGGGAGCAGTGAGGTGGGGCTCACACGCTATCCCGACCAGTCCCTGGGGAAGCTGGTGATGGGGCCCCATACAGTGACCAGACCAGACAGTAACACTGCCCAAGCTTCTCAGCGGTGAGGTACAGGTGAGGAACATGGTGATGACTGCACCTCCCATGCCACCAGGGCTGCCCCATTCTGCTAGCAGCACCCCAGGCCCCTGAAGTCCGCTCCGCTTTCTCCTTTGAGTCGGCAGGCCCAGGTCCCGGCTTGCTCTCCCCGGATGCCCCCAATCCCCCAAAGTGCCCCCATGAAAAAGCCGAGCTGGAACACGGCTGAGTTTAATTTGCTTTGAGTTTGCTAATTGAGGGGGAGGACGGTTCATTTCTCCCCGGCGCTCGCCCAAGGCGCGCGTCGGTGCGCTCGGGGCTTGACACGCACACAAAGGCTCCAGGCAGCGTGGGCAGCGAGGCGGATAAAGACCACGGCCGACTCGGCGATCCAGGAGAAATCAGCCGGGCCGCGCCTTGTGCCGGGCCCCGCACCAACCCGCGAGGCCCTCCTCGGTTTTGTCCGCGGGGACGTTTTAAAACAAAAGCCTCGACCTCTTTGCGCCTCCCAGGAAAAGTGTTACAACTTAATCTGCCCGAAAATGTTACTGTTTGCCGGGAACTTTGACCCCGCCCTGAGGCTCCGCGTACAGTAGCGCCTACTGTAGCCCTAAGCCCCCTCCTCGCCCCGGGGCAGGCCAGAACCTGGCCGCCTCGGGACCCTGTTGCGCAGGAAGGGTCTGCCCCCTGAGGCAGCTCCTCTCCCGAAGACTT
The DNA here is from genome assembly GCF_003676395.1 of Aethalodelphis obliquidens. Classification (NCBI taxonomy): domain Eukaryota; kingdom Metazoa; phylum Chordata; class Mammalia; order Artiodactyla; family Delphinidae; genus Aethalodelphis; species Aethalodelphis obliquidens. The sequence goes on along the minus strand of NW_020837955.1, from coordinate 32,540,646 downwards.
CTAGCTCTGTTTCTCGGATTTAGGGACGCACCCAGGATGCCGGCTCGGCGGTCTGACTCTCCGATCCCCTCAAGGGGAATAACTGGAGCCGTCGCTGTGAGCCTTGAGCCCCCGGTGCACAGAGCTCGCCCTAACCCACTCTCAGCTCTCTCTCCAGCCTAGAGCCCCAAACACCCCAAAACCCCGCGGCACTCTCCTTCCTGGATCCCAGCCGCGTACCCCAGACTCCCACCGAAAGTCTCACCGAAAGTGCAGAGGTATCTTAGCCAGGAGCTGCAAGGCCAGCCCAGCCGCACAGAAGGAGCAATTCAGCCCGTCTCCGCCCGCCCCACCAGAGCCTCGGGCGGGTCATCTCCTACAGCCCGTGCTGGAGCCCAGGGAAGCCAAGAGCACGTCAAAACTTACACATCCTGAGCCCGGGCGTGGAACCAGCTCCCGGACTGTTTGCCGAAAGCCCTCCGCACTTTGCGGGTTGCGTGTGTCCAGAGATTTGGGATGCGGTTGCCGCGCCTGGGCCCGCTCACCTGAGTTTCCGTGAGGCTGAGGCTGTGCGCCAGCTGTTTCCTCTCTGCGCCCACCACGTAGTGGTTCTTCTCGAAGGCGTGTTCCAGCCTCAGAAGCTGGGACGGGGAAAAGGCGGTTCGGATCCGCTTCGGCTTGCGGGCCAGCGCGTTGTGCAAAAGGAAGCTCTCCGGACTTGTGTCGTTCCCTACGGGGGACACAACAGAAGTCCCATTAAAGGGGGCTGTCCTGGCCAGGTTCGCGCGCTTCTCCCGAGCCGGGCTGACCCGGCACAGCGCTCAGGGCCTCCGCGTACGTAGCCCGTGCGGCCCGGCCCACGGGGACGCAGAGCCCTCCACACGCGGGAAGGGAACACCGCTCCAGCTGCCTGGCCCGCTCCGCCGGGGCCGTAGCTGTGCAGCACCCAGCAGCAGCTGTCCCGGCGGGTCGAGTCCCAAGGCTCCTGACCTCTGCGGGCTTTGCAGCCGCCCGGGGCCCACGAGCCTCGCCACTTCCGCAACAGGCGCCCGGGACAGAGGAAGGGGCGGCAAGGCAAGGCCCGGGGATTGGCGCCCTGTACCCAGAGAAACGTCTGTCTCTTCTTTCTAACCTCTGGGAGAACTTTGCCGCGGGGGTGAGGGGCGAAGAGGCGACGAACCGCTATCCTAGAGTTTTCTCGGGGACTTATTTTTAAAGTACTTGTCTTTCTCCTCCGGAAAAGTGCAGAGGCCGGGCGTGTCGTTGCAGCCCGGCCTAGACCGAAATCTCGCCGGCGGGTGCGCAGGGTTTCTGCCGCCGCTGCCTCCCGAGGCCCCGTTCTCCCGCTGCCCTGCTCCAGAGAACTAGGAGACTCGAGCGAAGGCATCGAAAGCCGGGGAGTACGGAGCTGCGGTCACCCGATGGAACTGTGCGCGGCCCCAGAAGATCCTGGCTACTCCAGGCCTGGCGTGGGGACCAAGAGCGTGGCTGCCAGAGAATGAGGAAAGGGAACCCTAAACTTTTCGAGCAAAGCCAGAGAGTTTCGGATTCACTCCTTAGGGTGGGAAATCGATTCACCAAAACCCAAAGAAAGACAAACCTACAATCCAGGCAGGGATGGAGGCAACTCCGGTCTGGGAATAAGAGTAAAACGTTGTTTTTGTTTGGTTTGGTTTCTTTAATTATGGAGGACGGGAATCTACCCCATTCTAGGCTCTGGCAGGAACGCCAAGGGTTAATGAATGGGCAAGCCGCTGGGTATTGATCAGCGGCCTCGGGAGGTAGGTCTTTTCCCCGCTCGGATCGCTAAACTAATTACTTGCCCCTTTTTCTGGAGTTTTAACTCTCCTTCCACCCCCCCCCCCACCCCCACCCCCCCCCACACACAAATCCAAAAAATAGCAAGAAAGGAAAACACCCAAACAGATCTCCTCCAGCCCGTCTTCCGACCCGGTTCATTTCTTTTAAAAGAAAAACAAAAACCAGACCGAACCTGCCTTCGCCGTGGCCGCTCGGCACCCGAATTGAGCAGGTCACGACGAGAGTCCTGAGCCTCGGAGGCTCCTACCCGCGAGGGTTCCCGCCCCGCCTGAGCCTCCAGAGTAAGCAGGATAAAACAAACTCCCAGACTTTGCTCTGGGGACGCGAGGGTCTCTTCGCCGCCGGAAGAGGGTCAGAGACCGAGAAGCTGCAGGTCTAGGATGCAGGGGCGCGGAGTGGATGGTAAACAGGGTCGAACGCAGTCGAGAGCGAACCTGGTGGCCGGGCCCTGTCCGCGGCCCTCGGAGCCAGGGCGGCGAGGGCATCGCCGGGAAGACAGAGAACCCGGGGACCCCCGCGGGCCACGGATTCCTTGGCGGCCGGCACTCGTAGCACGCTAGGAAAGCCTGCCTCGACCCGAGAGCATTCGGGGACAACTCCTCTGTCTGCGCCCTTCTCTAAAGGGTCAAGCGGCCGCGGCCAGACCCCAAACCGGCCGCAGCTCGGAGACTAGGGACCGTGCCCGGCTCCTCGCCGCCCAGTTTCCAAACGCGGCGCGCGGGCGGGCGAACCGGAGGAACCTCCATCCAGGCCTTGCCGGGCGCCCACCCAGAGCAGGCCGAGGGCAGTGCGGGCTGCAGAGCGCTGCAGCCCCGCGACGTGGCACGTACCTTGGAAGCGGTGGCCCAGATATCGGTAGCGATGGATGAGCCAGGGGTAGAAGGTGGACGGGTCCCGCTGCTGCGAGGCGAAGAGGGGGTGTGGCGAGTGCGAGGAGGGCAGGGGGTGGGCGGCCAGGGCGTGCGGCGGCGGCACCGGGTGCACGGGCACGGCCGGGTTGGGCGGGTGCGAGACCGCCTCGGCGAACACCAAGTCCGGGTTGGAGTAGACGCCCCTGCCGGCGGCGGCGGCGGCGGCCGAGTGGAAGCCGTTGAGGAACGGGTTTATGGGGCTGGAGTTGGCGTAGCTGAGCGCCGCGGGACGGATGGGGTCCTCAGAGCGCGAGGCGGGCAGGGGACTGTCCTTGGCCACCAGCGACTCGATGGTGAAGCAGCGCTTGGGCGCCGGCTGGAACATGCTGCGCCGAGGAGCGGGCGCCCGGGGCTCCCAGCTCCCGGCGACCGCGGCGCGCTGCCTCCGCCGCCCGCTGCCCGCTGCCCGCGGCGAGAACGGACGAGAATTGGGGACTTGTTTGTTGGGGGTGGGGGTGGGGGGGGGGGTGGGGATGGGGGTGGGGGAGGAAAGGGAGAAAGAAAGGAAAGGAAAGGAAAGGAAGAAGGAAAGAAGGGGGGAGGGGGAGGGAGAGGCAACACCGAGGATCCCGAGAATCTTGCACCAAACGCGCCCAACCTGGAGAGAGGGGGAAAAATCCTTCCAGAAGAATTTGCAGGCGTGGATTGGGGTAATTTTTTTTCTTTTTTTTCTTTTGTTTTTCTTTTCTTTTTTTTTTTTTTTTTTTTTTGAATGGCGTGGGGGGGATCGAAGTTAGAGGCGGGAGGGGGGGAAGTTTCTCGGGGGAGGCAAAAAAAAAGTTTTCTCTCCTCTGCAAAAGGCGGGCAGGGCGCCCTAAGTCCAAGGACAATCCATGGAAGTGTTCGCTTCTTCACAAGTTGTGCAAACGATTTGTTAGTTCATGAGCCTAATTAGTGCGGGGATCACATAAACAGCTTCCTCCGAAGCCTGGTAAATGGCTTGATGATTGGTCGCTATTACTCGCCCTGAGGTGGAAGGGGGGAGACTCTTTAAAGTGCGTCAGAAGGAGGCGAGCGCCTGGGAACCCGGAGGCCTGGATCCAGGCCGAGAGTGGAACGGAGTCGGCGCCGCTGCCTCGGCCGTGCCTCCTGCGCCCGCCAGGCCGCCCGGCCTTTCGGCGCCGTCGCCGCGCGCTCCTAGCTCACTTGCTCCCGCGGCGCCCGCGGCGGCTTCTTCTCCTCTTTCGCCTCCTCCTCTTCCTTTGGCTTCTCCTCCTCCTCTTCCTCCTTCTCCTCCTCCTCTTCTTCCTCCTCCTCTTTCCCCACCTCCTCCCCCTCAGCCACCGCCTACTTCTCCACCACCACCATTCCCTCCGGGGCACCCCGGTCCCTGCAGAGTCCCCGAGCGGCGCCGCCTTTGCTGCGGCCCCCTGGATCCCGAGCCTGCTGAGCCCGAGCTGGGGGGACAGACGGACACACTGATGCACATATTCCTCGCGCCTAGCGCTATGCCGCTGCTGCCCCCCGCGGGCGCGGGTCAGGGGAGCTGGAATCGCCCCGGGAGCACTCGAGGGTAAGCGAGCAGGGGTTGGTTCCCGGCGAGGGCTAACGGAGCCGTTGGGTTAGACCAATTCCCACCCCCAGCGAAGCTCCCGGAGGTTTCCCAGGTGAGGAGGGAGTCTGGCCGGGGATGGGGGTCCTCCGACCACGCGTAGCCTCTAGGTCCCAGGGTCCCTGAGTTCACGATCCTTGACTCGGCCCGTTCGTTTCCAAGCTGAGACCGGAGTGGACGACCCTGCCCTGGCGGTGGGCTTCCAACTTGCCCACAGGCTCTCTATTTTCCTCTCTGGGAGGGTGCTCATCTCCTTCCCCCAAACAGCTCTTTTGGGAACTGGGGGTCCCAATATCTGGGAATGGGGGTCCAAGGTCAAGGGAGAGGCTGATGTGATACTACTATTACCGTTACGTTGTCGTTATTATTTTTGTTAGTGTTGTTATCATTCTTATTATTGCTATTATTATTATCATCATCATCATCATCATCACTATTTCTATTATTATTCTGCCATCTGTCGTCCTAGGGGCGGGTTGCTGTGCAAACCCAGGGCTTGCGATTAGGGAGTGAGGATCGCTTCTCCAGTCCCAGGCCGTGTCCGCATTTTCGAGCTTGCCTTCGGTTTTAGGATGATTTTAGGGCCGAGTTCCCTCGTCCCCATTGGCTCACGCTGCGGCATAATTATGATCACATCCCCCAGGCTGCTGGCGCTGCTCTCTGTTTATTGGTGGTTAAAGATCTATTATCTATTCATCAGCCGCCTCTTTTTTCCTTTTTTTTTCTTTTTGCCAATTACATTCTTCTAAAGTGAAGTACCAGCAGGTATTTTGCACGTTTACAATTAATGATTTTTAAAAAAATCTGGCATCCTTTAAATCTCTTACTTGGAGGCCCATGTCACTTCGCTTAAGGATGAAGAAATGCCTGTGTTTGGTGATGAGGTTGCCGTGAGACCCAAAAAAATGTCGATTGGGAGGGGGAGAAGAGGGAAGTCCTGTAAGTCAGGCTTCGATGCCACCAGATTCATCAGTCAAAGGTCCCCAGGTCTGGGGACATGTGCCCCTGCTTTCCCAGCGACCCTCTCCCTGCCCTAGGGTCTCCCCCGTCCTCTGTGGTTTCATCTGCTGTGTATTTATGTTTGTGTCAATTTCTTCTTTATTCCAGGCATAGTCTGTGTTGGGGGGGGGGGTTGGATGGGAGGAGGATCCAAAACCCCTTTCGGAAAACACTCCAGGCAAGAGAGGAGTCAGGAGTGTGTTTTCTGGTGTTGTCTGGGCACCTGATCTTAGTGAGGACCCAGCAGAGATCATGCGTGCTGCCTCCCCCAAGCTTCCCAGGGCACACACACATACACACTTCCACACACGAGACAGGCATTGCCCTCAGCTCTATACTCACGCCCCAAGAAGCCTGCCCCTACCTCAGGCTTCTGCTCTCTGACTCCAGCTCTGGGCAGGGGTCTTGGCTGGGTTTTCACCCTTAGCGGGTTCTCTCAACCTTGCTTTGTGGCATCCCCCCATCCTTTTCCCCAGGCCCAAGGATACAGTGTGCTCGATCCAGCCTCTTGGGGTGGGTTGCATTTTAACTAGTATCTCCCTGGGTCCTGAACCATGGACCTCCAAAAATACTGTCCCCGATTCAGAAATCCTTCCCTCAGATAGGCTGTAGGGACACAAGCCCCACTGTGCCCAGGCCAACCGGGGGCCTGAAGCCACCAGGAAAAGTGGAAGTCTTTGGGCTGCGCTAGCCAGCCAGTCTGGGGTGGAGGTAGAGGTCAGCCCTTGGTTCCCAGAAAGAAATACCCAATTTAGGCGGGTTGTAGATCCCCGATCCTGGAGCCAGTGGAGGAGGACCCCTTTCTCCACGGAAGGATTTCCAGGCGGGCTGGAGATTCAGGCTTGCCCACAGGCCAGGCCTTCCAAACTCAGCCTTAGACTACAAGTGGGAAACTGAGGGCACTAAAAGCCCCACCCTGGCTGCAGGGCAGGGAATGACCTTATTGAACAGTCAGTATTAGTGATCTTGGCTGGGGGTATGAGAGTAGATGACTTCGAAGGCAAAGGGGCTCCATGCAGGGTCTGGGAGGTGGGATGAGGCCCGCCATGGTGTGTGATAGTTTCCCCTCTTCTAAACTCTCAGGCTGAACACTAAAGTGTTATTGGTACCACCTTAAACACTTTCTCCTGTTTTGACCAAGATGTGTCTGGAGAGTGTCCTAATGAAGTGAGCAGTCTGGAGCCCAGACCCTCAGCCTCCCTCCCGAGGCAGGGACAGTCGGCCGGGGCAGAGGGCCCAGGCTGCTCCCAGTGTCCAAGAAGCAGGCCACCCGCCTCTTGCAAACTGCCATAAGGGGGCCAGCTTTACCCCCAAAGGGCTCTAGTTATTGGCAGGTGGGCGAGGCTGAGAGAGTCTGGTGGCTGCCTTCTTGGCGGCAGTGGGACACGCCTGTTCGCCGCTGGCCCCAAGCCTCTCCCGGGCCTCCACGAGGAAGAAGCGGGTTTCTAGCGAGTCAGGGGCCGCACGCGGAAGCCCTGGAAGCGGAGTAATCTATGCTAATTCATGCGCCGGGACCGAGGAGCTTGGAAAGGTTCGCTCTGCCAGGCTCCGACGTGCAGGCGAATTAACTAGGAGAGTAACTCATTAACCAGGCTGGAGGGCAGAGGCACACCAAGGCGCTGGGCAACCTAGTCTGGACTCGGACCCTGAGCTGCCTCTAGACTCTGCTCCTTGGACCCAGTGGCTGCCATTCTCTTTACTTGTGGCTTCTTCAGCCTTCCAGAATGCGGCCCCTCTTTGTTCCCTAGCTGCTCTGGAAGGGTGGGTGCTGGGTTAAGTACCGGTGTGAGTGGTGGGAAGTGAGGAGATTCCTGAGGCTCCATCTTAGAGCAACGGGCTCCCAATCTCCACATCCCCACCCGATGAGGGTTGTGCTCTGTAGATTTCGGAATCTACACTCTGCAGGCAGCTGAACTAGCAGACACATGATGAAGGTTCAAGTCTCAGATCTGTCACTTACTGACTGAGCGATCTTGGGCAACACCACAACCTCTCCCAACCTCCATTTTGTCATCTGTAAGATCACGGCCAATGCTGCCTGCGAGGCCGTGGAGGGCAGGAGGCCGGCCTGTTTTAGGGAGTGATAGAACCCTTCTACTTCCTGATTGTGGTGGCAGTTACATATCTGTGTTTTAAAACTCACAGAGTTGTACACAACAAAGGGTGAGTTTTCCTGTATGTAAGTTATACCTTAGTATAAAACTGACCCCCACCCCCAAAGTCAGGCCTGGATGACCTTAGGCAAGTTACCTAACCTCTCTAAGCCTGTTATCTCTTCTGTGAACTCGAGATAAATAATAATATCTTGGCCCTTGAGGTTGTTCAACGAGATAAGCCAAGCAACATGCTTAGTGTCCGGTATATAATGAATGAGCTATAATAAAAGTAAGTTCCTGTCCTTGATATTGCTGTTATTATCATTACCTACCCACCTCCAGGGCTTCTTGCTGGGCGTCAAGACTGAACAATAAAGTTGTACCAATATAAGCTGCTGTTCTTCTCACACTCCTGCCATGCTCCCCTCCATGCTCCTCCAAAGGCCAGGGGCTTCTCTAGGGGGACCCTGGGAGTGAGAGAGGCTTGGACTCCTGGCTAGCAGGAGACATCAAAGGGCAGAGCTTTCTGGTCATCTCCCATACCATCTGCTCTGAGTTTCCCACCAGGCCCTGTACCTTTGCAGGAGCAAACAGCAGTGCTTCTCCCTCCCCCAGCTCGTGCTAGGCCTGTTTGATAACTGGGGTGGATGCATACCTTCATGCAACCCCGGAGAGATGCCCAGGTGCTGCCTGGGTCACTACCTGTGTGACCTTTACCTTCTTGAGTCTCGGTTTTCTCCTCACTGAAAAGGAAATACCAATATCTTAACAGTTGTTTGAGGGGAGTAAGTGAGCTAACGCTTGGCACAGTTATCGTTCATCAAATAGTAATGGCAGGCCATGACTTTGTACGTCCCGCATACTCGCTGCGCTCTGCTAAATCTAGGTCGCGGCGGTTAGGACCCTCCCGGTGAGCCGCTATCGTGAGGCTGCACTGTGCGCCAGCCAGGCAACGCGAGAAGCGCGGACGTCCGTGGAGGGTAAGCCCTCTCCCGGGCCCAAGGCATGCGAAAGGTGTCCCGGGATGGGGAGATCCTCGGGACCCGGTTAAGAATTCCTCCAACCCACGGTGATTCCCAGTCACCCGGACTCTCCGAATGCATAGGGCGGCGGTAAAACTAAGAGAAAACTTAATGTCCTAAAAACATTTTTTTTTTTAATCGTCATGACGGCAAATCCCTTTCTGGTGTCCTCCCTAGAGGCGCTCGCTGGGCAGGCGCGGCGACCCGGGACGTGTATCCGCGTGCGCGCAGCGGCGCCTAGTGGCGGGGGCCGGGCGCTGGCCGCATCCCCGCGAGCGGCTGAGCCCGATGCGCCCGGGAGCGCCGGGGTTGTGCCCCACTGCCAAGACCTTCCCGCGACCGCAGTCTGAGCCGGGCGGGGAAGTCAAAGTAGACTCACTGACCACAGAGGAAGAGAAGACGACTTGGAAATGCGTCCCTCCTCCCTCCAGCAGCTCTCCGTTTCAGAGTTCACCACCCACGCTAGAATTCCAGCTCCACCCCGAGTCGGGCTTCCTTCGGAAGGGTGCAAGGAAGGGGGGACGGGTTCTGTTCTAAAAAGGACGATGAGGCCGTGATCACCTGTGCCAGGGGGATACCGCGCAAATGAGGCGACAGCATCATGCGTCAGGTCCTAGATCCTGCGGCCTGACTACGGGCCCATTCTGGCCTGCGCTGGCTCCAGCTTGGGTAGAGTCCGAAGAGCTGGGGTCTTGGGGTGCAGCTCTCCTAACTTCTTGCCCCCTCGTGGCCGGCCGAAGACTCCCTGGTGGTTATTGCTCAGATAGCGATTAATGATGAGCCGGATTGAGCGGCCGCTGGTCAGGGTGACCGGCCCCTTCCTCCTGGAGCGCGCGGACCCGTATCTGTCCCGGCGCAAGTTGGTACCTCCAGTGAAGTGAGGCCCGTGGAATCCGAGCGGGGTTCGTTGGAAACCCGTGCATAACTGATCAAGCGTCCACTGGGGAGACTGAGCCCTCTTGGGAGGGTTGGACCCTGGTCCAGGCCTCAGCTGCCCCAGACGACTGCAGGAACCAGGTGCTATCCTTCTCCGGATGTTATCAGGAGGCTGCCAGCGTGTGGGTCTCTGAGATCCAACCGTTTTGAGAGCCGACGTTTCAGAGCCAGGAACTCCGCACTGAGGCGTAAAGCCACGCAGGGCTTGACCATCGAATTTACTTCCTTCACCACGTTGAAACTCGTCAATCTCTCAACACACAGGCTGTCCCGATTCACTAATGAAAGCAAGAAAACAGATCAAAGGAAGTCCCGGTTGCTTTCTCCCTCGGCTGCCTTCGAATGAAAGTTTAAAAACCAAGCAAGGACAGGCGTGGGGCAGACTGACTGACACAGGAGTGCAGGAATTAGGGAAGAAGGACGCTCTTGCTCGGGTGACTTCCCCGGGAAGGGGTGGAGACAGCTCGGGTCTCCTCTGCACCCTTCCCGCTGATGGGTGGGTGGTGTTACCGCTGTCCCCTCCAACAGTCCCGAAAGCTTTGGCTTCATTGGGCCACAAGGTCACCGTCTGTTTCCCGGAGCTCCCTGCGCCGCATAAGATGACCTGCAGCGGGCCACAGGTACTAGCATGGGAGGTGGCTGGGGACGCATCTGCCGGCTTTTCTTCCGCCTTCTCCGGTATCTTTTCGTTTCAGGCTCTGCTCCTGCCAACGGTCGCAGGCCTTGTAACTGGGGGTCCAGTCCTTTAAGGAGCTCCTTGGGGTTGTCAGCGGCAAGCCACCTTCGAACCTAGGGGCAGTTTCTGAAACTCTGGCGTCTCACCAGTCCCTCTCTCAGGAGCTTAATCGTCTTTTATTTTTGTACTTCCCCATTTTCTGGACTCTGGAGGCTGGACTAGGGCTTAGAAAGAAGATCGTGGTCGTTTGAGGAAAGAAACTGGAGGCTTTTTCCCTTGGACGTTGCAGCTCTCCAAGAAACTTGGGGAGGATGTCAGGAAGACTGAGAAGAACAATTCCTCTCCCTGTAACGAATTTTCGCTTTTAAAGGCATGTTTACTCACACCCAGTTCTCAGTGAACCTCATAATCTGGTGTGGAAGGAGTCATGATACCCATTTTCCAGATGAGAAAATCGAGGCTCAGAGAGGTCACTCTGCGAGGAGCCTTGTGACAGCCCCGCCTCCATCCCAGCTCCCCGCAGTCCAACATCGCCAGACCCTTGCATTCAAGCCAATGAGAAACGGTGGTGGCGAAGACGCCGCTGGCTGACGGGGTCCAAACCACCCCACGCAGCGAGGCTCGTCCAGGCGCCCCATACCGTGTAACTCCATCACTCGCCTCGAACCCACTTGCCCACCATTGTCCTCCAGGCCACTGTTTCCACCTTAGGCCTCGCCCCATGCCCTTTTACTTCTTCCCGGGTAGCCTCCTGCGGACCCAAGCCCCGGGTTTAGGACCAGAGGGTCGACGGCCTCACTACGGCCAGTAACCGAGGAGCTGACAGGGCAGTACTCGGAGGTCTTGGCCGGGACTCCGTGTGCTCCGCACCCTCGCGTTGCTCTTCAAAGCGGCCCTGAGACCTCCGGGGATACCCGCAGAGCGGCCCTGCGCCGGCGTCAGGGAGCGCGGCCTGAGCCCCCCTCGCAGCCAGCAAGGCGTCCGAAAGTCCCTGGCCCAGCAATCACTGCCTCCTTAGCTCTGCCCAGCCTACGAGGAGCTGGCCAGGGGACAGAAGAGTGGCCAGGGGCTGGGAGCTTCCGAAGAGGCACACAGAGAGGGTCTGACCTCCCCCTTTCTGAGGAGACAGCCTCCCGCAGCCTCTGCCCTGGCGATCTTTACGAACAGGCGGCAGCTGCGGCGGCCAGGCCCTCCCCCCTCCCCCACCCCACCCCCGGGACAGTCGGGAAGGAGCCTGCTGGGTAGGGCCCCGAAGCTGCATGGCCCCTCGCCACAATCACATTCCGGGGACCCTAGCGCTCGGAGATTGGACACACTCCGCTCCCCTATTTGCGTCCCTTCCGTGTCTGGGCGTAGGGACCCAAGGTGCGCCCCCGCTTCCGCCAAGACCCCGCGAAGCCCCTGGCGGCTGGAGGTGAGGCCGAGAGAGGGTCCCTCCAGGGGCCTGCAGGCGTCCGAAGCTCGGCTGGGTCCCGGGTGTCCCCCACCCCGCCACACCCCCGGCGGGGTCCCGGAGAGGCCCGACCGCAGCCGCCCTCCGCTTAGCCCGGCCGCCGGCGGCTCGCCGGGGGCTGCGCAACAAAGGGTGGCATCGCGGCGGCGCGGGCAGGGACCTCATTGGTTCAATATTAGCTTTTCATTCCAGTCTATTGTGCCCATCTGAGATAATATTGACTCTGAGGTGAGAGCCCACAGACGACAGGGCTTGTCTAACACTCCGCGGCCGGGCGCTCGAAGGGAAGAGAACCAGAAATGAAAAGTTAAAGAGACTGCAAATAAAAGCTCTGGCGCGGCGGCGCGCCCCGGGGCCGCGCACGGCGCGGCAGCCAGGCGCTCCCCCCGGCGTGCGCCGGGGCCTCCGACCCGGGAACTGGGGGTCGGGAGAGGGTCTTGGGGTCCGGAGGCCGTTCTGAGGAGGGGCACCGCACGTTCCCATCGAAAACCGCCCTCATTTACCACACAACCCCATCTTCCAGACAATTGATTTTGAGGTTCCGCTCCTGGGTAAATCTGGAGAAAAAAATTCCCATGCACATTGTTTTAGTTTGCCAGTAAGCCACCTGAGATACTTTCCCCGCTTAAACGATGTGATTTCTTTAGGGTAACTTCGCTGTCAGTTTCTTCTATTTCCCCAGCACCAGAAGAGTAAACACGCAGAGCGATGTTCCATGATCGTTAGGCGGCATTACTTGCGAGTGCGCGGTTAATATCAAATTTCTAACTGCATTTTGCTTTGCTTTGAATCGTTTCCCTGCAGCCCATCCTCGGGTTTCTTAATCGCCTTTCTAACCGCAACTTTAAAGGACCTCGGGAACGTTCAAGTCTTGCTTATAAAGATCCGTTTCAATTTCCAAATTGCCTACGTTGGAAAATGGCGCTTTAAGTTGTCTTAGGTGTCTAAGAAAGAGCACTCCAGTTTACGCTCGCGGGACCAGACACCAAACGCTGAGGGCTTGAAGTGATCGTGGGAATGGATGCCTTCGGGCCTCCTTTAGGAAATTTGTGTCTCCCCCTCATTGGAGTCTGACCGCCGTAAGAGATGGTCTGTTAACTCCGTTATTCCAATAAGGGGTTGGTCGTTTGGAATCTTTACATCTACCCCAACTCACTTGGATGTGTGGGGAGCTGGGATGCGTCAAGGGCCGGGGTGGCGGCACCACCATCCGGGGAACCGTTGTGTGCCTCCCTCCTTCCTCTTAGGTGCCCTGTGCTGAGCTGAGGATCAGTGATACCGACCGAGCTCCAGCACCTTGGAGATTTCAGAGGAGGACGTTCTGGTTAATATATGTGGTCTATATTTTATATATGGCCCGTGTGTTTTATATATTATTTAAAATAGAATCTGTATTATATGGTTTCATCATATTGTGCACTGTTTAGTATAGATTTAACCTCTAATTCTAATATTACATGATTACATTAGTTACTTAACATATTTTTATACGTTATATATTATACTGTATGTGTAGATAGTTCTGAATATATATGTACGTATAAATATATTTATTTAATATATATGTGTAAAAGTATTTGAGGGAGCCTTTAATCTCCCTGCAAGTACATATTTGATCGTTTTCATGCAACGTTTTAGGAAAAAAATCCTAATCGAAACCACTTTGACACCAGCTATGTCTTTATAACAAATACCCTGAGGTCCAATTTCAGCTCCAGGGACAGGAGGGGCGGGGGAACTCTGCCATAAGGGACAGCAGGTCCGCTCTGGAAAGTGGTTTTCCGAATGCTCATTCTCTGGGGACAGAGGAGACAACGTTCTGGACCTGGCGGCCGCCTCCTCTCCCCGCTCGCATTGTGGTGGTGGTTTTGGTTTTGAGAGAGGCTGTTTAGAGGCTCCGATGGTGCCTACACTGATGTCATGAATTAAAAATGAATTTGAGGAGTGCAGCATGTTGTCAGCCGAGGCGTCTGGGACAGCAGCGAGGGCCTTTCACCCCGGGTTCTGGGCTGCAGACGCCAGTACGGCTCCGGCCTCGGCGCCCGATGCGGGCGCTCACAGCGCTCGGGCTCACGCGGGTCCCGGCTCCAGCCTGCGCCCGCCCTCCAACCCCGCGTCAGGAAAAGCGGTCCTAGGCTTGGACCGCTTACATATCAGGTGGTCCCAACTACAGCCTGCTTCTAACACCGATTAAGAGCCGAAGAAAGCAGGCATTTAGGAGCTCTCGCAGGAGGGGGGGGGGCAGGTGGAACAAAATCGGGATTTCAGAAGTCCGCAGGTTATCGCCCCCCGCGCCGGATATCCAGTTTATGGAGGGGGAAAAAAGATAATCGAAGTCACGTACGGCAGACTAAAGCATCAGAAATGAGAAACGCCCAAACTTTACAGCCTGATGAACAGGAGGAGCCTATTTCTGAGGCCTGGGAGTTAGGAAGAGAAATTGGAGTGGAGGGGAGGGGAGGGGGGAGGGGAGGGTGGGGGAGGGGAAGGAGGGGAGGGAGGGGAGGGATGGGGTGGAGAGGGGAGGGGTGGAGCGGAGGGGAGGTGGAGGGGAGGGGAGGGGGGAGGGTAGGAGAGGTGAAGGGGAGGGGAGGTGGAGGGGAGGGGAGTTGGATGGGGAGGAGGGAGAGGGGAGGGGGAAAGGGGTGGAGGGGAGG